>NC_061801.1:39562951-39737951 GCF_021462225.1 Girardinichthys multiradiatus | reverse complement strand
GCCGTGTTGTTTCAGTCCTGGTAAGAACAGCCTGAGCCACTCTGTTTGGATATCTCCATCTGCTGGATAATGAATTTCAGCTGGAATACCAAAGTTACTGACACACTCTCTGAGTGTTTCTGCGGGCCTTATTTGGGTTTATTTATTCTTTTAACAGTCAAACAGTGCAGAGATGTGCATGGTCCTGCAGAGCTCATGATATGTTTCTGTTCATTTTTCTTCTCAAGGTTTCACAGTCCACTCTGTGCACGCTACATTTTTATTACCATATTTTATCATAATTAAACATGAGTGAATGTGAAGATATCTTTGAAAAGGCCGTGTTACTTATGGGTCCAGGTCCTGCACAGATATCTTGTCCTTGTTGGAGCTGCTGTGTTTGAGCTCCAACACACCCAGCTTTTCTTCAGAACTATCACATGCTGTAATACCGAGGAGGATCGGACACACCCAAACAGAAATTCTTGGCTGTCGTATTAACTTTCGAAGAGTCATAGAGGGGCTGGTTTTATTATTCCTGAGCAGATACCTGTGTCAGTCCCAGGAAAACAATTCTCCAGTTGCAGGATGGAGAGTCCAGCAGGGCTTCATGCTGACCTAAAGGCTTAACTGCAGGTTTCTGAGTTTGGGTTTCATAATAAATGATGCAGTTACTGCAAGCATGAAGAGTTATTAAATATACCTTTATGAAAGAAAAAAATTAACATAACACACTGCCAAAACAACGGGAATGTTCTAGGAAGGAGACTATTGGATTTACACAAATTGGAAAAGTATTTTGAAGCCATTTTTAAACAACTGTAGATTCCAAAATGAGTTCAAACAAAGACCTGAAAACTCCTGTCCACAGTGAAACCAGTTTAACATCAATATGGACAGAGAGGCTGCAGAGCAAGAAAGATGCTTTTTGCTTCAAAACTGACACCTTAAAGCTGGGCTGAGGTTCTTAGCTGTCTTTTGGAGAAACGTTTGTAGGTCAGGCAAGACAAAGATTGAGCTGTTTGGCCACCTTAACAAGAGGTATGTTTAGAGGTGTTCAACCTTAAAGCACCTTACCTCCAAATTCCTCTCCTTCACCTCAAATCAACAGCTAGTTTGTTGAAACCTGGAGAACGAAGGGTTTTCCATCAAGTCAATGACCCCAAACCAATGTAGAAACTGCTCATAGGAATTGAGAAAGCAGGTTGATATTCAGAATGATCTTCTCAAAGCCCCAATACTTTCTAAATGTTATGGGTCTGTACCAATAAACCAACCAATTTAAATGAACTTCACCATTTCACCAACCCCAGCGATCAAATGTCCAGCCAGAAGCTTGGTGATGGCTGGTTGAGGTGCAGTTTGCTAACTGATGTTTAACCAATTAGTGGGTAAAAATCCAGCAACCAGTTGGTCTGGAAATGCAGCTCGGTTGTAGCACCGCTCATTGGGGAGCAGGTTTCTCTGTGTGACCTTGATGGGAGGAGACACAAACCCAGAATGATGGTAACCAGCAGGGGTGTGTTACTGGGTGAAGCTGTGTAGCTGCTGCGCGTTGGTGTTTTATCCAGTTTTATTTGCATGCTTTTAATTTGAAATATGAGTCTTTTCCTTTCTACTTCACCCTGTGAATGAGGAACACCTGGTGACTTGAATAAGGGAAGGGCAGACCTGGAGTACCTGGAGCTTGCCAAACCAGTACTGGTGCTCTCCACTTCTTTTTAGGAGTTGTCTGCTGAAGCTGTGAAGCCAGAAAGGAGGTGCTCAAGAGACCTGGAGATTTTTTGCACTGGACTATTAGCTTGGACGTATAGGGTGTTTTAAAGGACTTCTAGTAGCAGGACTTTTAGTTCTGTAAATATTTTGTTGTAATATATTTGGTTCCTCCTTTTTATTGACTGTGGGCATTGCATTGCCTTGTCCCCCTGGTTTAGAACATCTGCCCCAGCTATGAAGCGTACATTCTGCTGCTGCTCAACCAACCTCTGTTAAGAGGCGTCACTGTCAGCAGCCATACGGCAGCAGGTCATGCTGATATGAACAGTATGTCTGAAAGTGTCGGCTGAAACCTCACTGCTGAGAGAGCGATGTGGAAGTAATCACAGTCACGGGTTGTTGGGATTTTTACTGAAGTTATTGTTAAAGTTTAATAAACCCTTCTGTGACAGAATAAATAAACATTTTCAGTTGATAAAGTATTTTCCTACTGCCTACTGTGCTACTGCCAGTTATGGTAAAATGCCCCTAAAGGTCTTCCCTTCCTGGTTGTGGTTCTCCTGGAGGTACTTTCTGTTAAAAATAAAAGAGTCTTTTCTCTACACTGTCACTCTGTGCTTCTGAAGTCTTCTGGTTTGCTTGGGTCTTATTCCCACCAGACTAAGACTTCACTATGACATTAAAAATCAGCCAAAACATAGATGGTTTGTTGAATCTTGGAGAGGCCCTCTGAGGTGCATGAATAACGCAGTGTGTTTCTATGCATGATAGAGTTCAAGTTCCCCAACCGTTTTGAGCAAAATACAAAATGTCTGAAGGAACGTAGTGATGGTTTATTGATGTAGCGGCAGCATAACAGCATCCTGGGTGCTGTGTTAAGGTAGGCAGCTGTAGTTCCATGACTTGTACAACCTCATCACACCCAACCCAGGGTGGCAGTTCACCAAATAAAGGATGGTAAAACTCTTGGAGGTGTGGCTCTTATTCCCATTCTGTTTTGCATCTCTGGGGTGAAACTCAATTGATCTCACCAAGAATCTGCAATAAACAACCAATGTTTCACAAACTAAAAAATGTAATGAGATGATCAGAGCCCCTGAACATAGAAGTTAGTGTCCTCTGTGCTCCCTTTGGAATAGGACACCCAGCTGGAGAGAAGCACGCACACCTCCAAACAGAGCAAATAGGCTGGTAGCTTGGGGACCACGCTGGGAGTTTTTTCAGTCTGCAAAATTTTTAATCAAATTTTCTTGCTGTCAAAGAGAACAGTCCTAGCACCGTAAATCAGAAGTAAAACCGTGAGCGGTGGCTCATTACTGTAAAATCGCTTCAGCAAAACTCCAGAAGATCAACCTGAGGCTTCCAAGCCTTGTTGTGATAGAGTGCAGAGTGGATAGAGATCTTGGATTTTGGGTGCATGATGTCTTCTGTATGCATTTGCTGAGATGTGCTCAAACATGTCTCCCCCCCCCATGTTTAAAGCTGTTGCAGAACTGGAGAGCTCTTTCAGTGACCGACTGCTGCATTTTAGGTGCACAAAGGAGCATTATCACAGGTCCTTCCTCCCAGTAGCTGTATCTTGTTTTGTATATTTTCCAACTTTGTGTGTATCTCCATGCTTTCATTTGCCATCCGCTTTGCTGGTGGTACACCTGAATTTCCCCACTGAGGGACAATAAACCATATTTCCATTCTATCTTACATACCCTGCATCAGTTTAAAATTATTGTGCAGGATGTTGGACTTTATGGTGGGCATAGCTATGAAAAGAAACTCCCTCACCTGCTTCCTATCCTGCTGCTGAGGAGCTGAAATAAAATACAGGTTGTGATTTCACAAGACTGAAACTGGTGGTGGAGATGCAGAAACCTCCCATGTATATGGGAATGTTCTGCAGATTATTAGGAAACGTCCATCCAGTGCAGATGTGATACTGATGGATGGAAAAGCAGGAAAGAAAATACAATTCAGTGATTACTAAGAGCAGAGAAGCTTCATGAACCACTTTACTCTGGACTCGGATTTTTCAGAACTGCTGTGATTCAGCATCATTCAAACAGTTGTAAGGATGTTTTTACTAGTTAGCCTGAATTAAATGTTTTGTAAGAGAATTTGTATTAAATCTAACTAGACCGATATGACTGCAACTGAAATTGAAATTAATGGATTTAAATTAAAGTCTCCCATGATGTCTTTGTGCAGAAACAGCTCATCCAAATTAACTTTCAGACTGCCTCTTTAAGCCAGAATCGTGTCCTCTTGGTTTAACGAGCAGCAAGCCTTTCTACGTGGATCTTTGTATGGGTAATAATAGGAGAAAGACTTAAATAACGCTGTGAAAACATTTGTTCAACAACAAAAAACTCAGACAAAATCGTGGAATCGTTGATGTCTTCAGTCGTGATGTCCTTGGTAAATCAGTGGTGTGTTTGTGTTTACAGGTGGAAGAAGGCGGCAAGGCAGACAGTTTGGAGCAACCTCTGCTGGTTGGGGATGAGATCATCATCATTAATGACGTGGAGCTGAGTGGATACCGACAGGAGGCCATCGCTCTGATCAAAGGATCGTTCAGGACTCTGAAGCTCACTGTCCGCAGGTACAGACATCAGGAATGTTTGGTTTTATTTGGGATGAAGGGTGAATCCCATTTGTTTGACTGTCCTTGTTACCTTTTTAATTTAAAGACATAAAACAGTAAAGATTGAAGGGTGGTGGAAGAGTCCTACTTTGTGCATTTTGTGTAAAAACAATCAAATTCTTCAGTTTTTACTTCTTGAATTTGCAGTTCATGGAATCTGGGTTATTTTTGTCTATATCTGAAGCCTGGTTCTTGGCAACCTCCAGACATGCCAGTATTAATCATTAATGGCATTTAACCAAGCTATGTGGGAATTTCTCCTCAGAAAACTTTCAGAAGCTCTTTTTCCTGCTCCCTTGTGACTTTATGGAATAATTGTGCCTCCTAAACATGGACCCAGAAGGACAGGAAGGGGTGAGGGCTGGAAACAGCAGGTTACTTTTCTCCAGTAAACAGATAAACTAGATTTTTACTAAAGTAGACATCTTTGTCCTCCAATCAGTCCTTATTACTGATTATGTTAAGTTAATATTTCCACATATTGATGCTAAAGGTCATATTCAGATGTGTAGAAGCATTTTGGGGTCAAACTACTGTTGCTTTTTTCAGTCAGTCAGTATTTAAACTGTGGTGCAGGTTTGGCTAATATGCTAGATGTGTTCTTGTTTGGGTTTTTCCACCAGATTTATTTCAGTGCTAAGTGAGGCCTGGTCCAAGAATCAGAACCATTTGGTTTTCCACAACCAGTTGAGACCCATGTCGTTTTATCACTTAAACCGGATCCTCCTGTAAATGTTCTAATCAGTTGTTTTCTGGATGTCTGTGGATGAAGGGACAGTTTTCCTGGATGGCATCTCTCTGCATCACTGTCTGATTTATAAACACTGTTTCCAACATCAGTCTTCATTTCTGGATGTTTTCTACAGTTATGACTTACTTATCTGTTTTTACAACTGGTTCTGTATAACATGAGTTACATAAACTGTTTCCATCAGCATTTATATACCTCAGCTTGTGTTATGAAAGAAGGCCACAGTATTTATGAGCTTATAAACCATTTACAATTCCAACAAGCATTTTTAATCTCTGATTAGTTTATTTTATAAAAATGCTTTAAATGGAGGGGCTGCACGGTGGCGCAGTTGGTAGCACTGTTGCCTTGCAGCAAGAAGGTCCTGGGTTCAATTCCCAGCCTGGGGTCTTTCTGCATGGAGTTTGCATGTTCTCCCCGTGCATGCGTGGGTTCTCACCGGGTACTCCGGCTTCCTCCCACAGTCCAAAGACATGCCTGTTAGGTTATTTGGTAACTCTTAATTTCCCTTAGGTGTATGAATGAGTGTGTGCATGGTTGTTTGTGTGTTGCCCTACGATGGACTGGCGACCTGTCCAGGGTGACCCCGCCTCTCGCCCATAGACTGCTGGAGATAGGCACCAGCTCCCCCGTGACCCACTATGGAATAAGTGGTAGAAAATGACTGACTGACAAATATTTGGATTTCCAAACTCTGTCGATAATACAGCCCATAATATTTACAAGCAAAGGTTATAAATCCAAAGAACAACAGTAATTGTTAATGTAGCTATGTGTGGTTTGTAAATGCTCCTCAAATTCATATCAGGGATTCCTCATCTTTTAGTTATCAGGCTGCTTGAAGCAGGGTTTACAAAATAACCCACAGCATTTATCAATAGTTTATAAACTCAGCTACAGACACTGAATGTGAATCCAGTTCTGTGTGGTTCAGTACCGGTTCACATACCCAATCTTTGATTAGATGCTGAAAATGGCATTTAAACATGCTGTTTCAGCCAAAATGAGCCGGACATTCATAAGGATGTTTGATGATATTTTGCAGATAAATTATGTACAACATCGACTCTTTCCTTTAAGCCCAAACCCAGTCTAAGTGTCTGTTACACATTTAGTCCTGGTGAAAATAAGATAAAAAAAAGAGGAAATGTGGGCAACAACAAAGCAGAGTGGAAACAATTTAGGTCCATGGAGTCAGATGATCCAGTATTGTCAGTGGAAGGATGATTAGGAGACCTGCAGCCAGACCATGATCCATGTTCAGGTTGAAGCGTTGGCAGCTTCACAGCCTGGTGTGTATTTGGGTTTTGGGTGTGACAGAGCACGGCTGTCGTTGCTTCTGACGCTTTTACTGGAAGACGTGCAGGAGACGATGCAGCAAAGCAGGACTTTAGACTTTAGACTGCACACAGTAGCACAGGTGCACGAGCGCACCTGTGCTACTGTGGGAAGGCGTGGCAACTAGTGAAACCTTACAGCCAAACAGAGAGCAGTGGTGTTTTGGTCTGATCAACGTCCTGCCAGGATCTGATGGGGAACAGAGAAATGTCAGCTGAACAAAGGTTAGTGGCTGGATCATTAAATGCGTTTTTTATCTGATTACTGGGCCTGGGCTGTTGTCAGTTTAGCAACAGGCTAAACTCTGCAGCTACTTGCTGAGCACGTTCACCTTCAGACCAGTCTGTTTGTATCAGATTTGACAATAAGGAAAACATAATCTGGAGAACGTTCTTGGATATACAGAATGTAAAAGGTGCAAAACTCACCTTCTTTTAAACATAAAAGTATTTACGGTTCTGAAAAACATTAAACCTAAATTAATATGATTTTTTTTGTTCTATTGGTCAATGTTCTGCTGGAGTCTACAATGTCTGTAGTGTCCAAAACTTGATGCTGTTCTCATTTCTTCCTGGTTGCCTCAGTTTATCACACTGTCTAGTAATCTTTTAAACAGCTCTTGATCAAAGGTTCTCCAGGCTTTCTGTAGGTCTTTCAGTGTTTCTTTGGACATTGGTTGCTTTTTATTAATTTCTCCTCCAGTACCTGATCATTGTCAGTGGTTATTAGCTAATTTTTAATAGCCTTTGTAGCGGAACAGCAGCAACCAGGTGCAGCTGATCAAATACAATATCTATAGCGGCAGGAGTTTTGGCAGTTGGATGCTCTGCAGCAAGTTGACATGTTGGAAAGACATCAGCAATAATCTTCCAGGTTTTTGAAAGGTTTTCAAACTTTTTTCTCACAATTTTGTCTTTTTTCCACACCATTTTTGTCCAGTAACTGACCATTCTTTTTGAGATTTTTGGTTTCTCTGTTAAGTCACGTACAGTTACTGTAAGGGAAAGGATGTTAGCAAGACTGTACGATCATGGAGAAGACGAAGTAAACCTTTGTTACTTCCAGAGGGAAAGTAGAAACCAGACGCTTCTGATCAAATGCGTTGAAAATAATTTTTAGTGTGAAAATCTCCCTAAGCCCAGGTGTTTTGCCAACTTAGTATATATATATAGATATATACAGGGGTTGGACAATGAAACCGAAACACCTGTCATTTTAGTGTGGATGGTTTCATGGCTAAATTGGACCAGCCTGGTAGCCAGTCTTCATTGATTGCACATTGCACCAGTAAGAGCAGAGTGTGAAGGTTCAATTAGCAGGGTAAGAGCACAGTTTTGCTCAAAATATTGAAATGCACACAACATTATGGGTGACATACCAGAGTTCAAAAGAGGACAAATTGTTGGTGCACGTCTTGCTGGCACATCTGTGACCAAGACAGCAAGTCTTTATGATGTATCAAGAGCCACAGTATCCAGGGTAATGTCAGCATACCACCAAGAAGGACAAACCACATCCAACAGGATTAACTGTGGATGCAAGAGGAAGCTGTCTGAAAGGGATGTTTGGGTGCTAACCCGGATTGTATCCAAAAAACATAAAACCACGGCTGCCCAAATCACGGCAGAATTAAATGTGCACCTCAACTCTCCTGTTTCCACCAGAACTGTCCGTCAGGAGCTCCACAGGGTCAATATACACGGCCGGGCTGCTATAGCCAAACCTTTGGTCACTCATGCCAATGCCAAACGTCGGTTTCAATGATGCAAGGAGCGCAAATCTTGGGCTGTGGACAATGTGAAACATGTATTGTTCTCTGATGAGTCCACCTTTACTGTTTTCCCCACATCCAGGAGAGTTACGGTGTGGAGAAGCCCCAAAGAAGCGTACCACCCAGACTGTTGCATGCCCAGAGTGAAGCATGGGGGTGGATCAGTGATGGTTTGGGCTGCCATATCATGGCATTCCCTTGGCCCAATACTTGTGCTAGATGGGCGCGTCACTGCCAAGGACTACCGAACCATTCTTGAGGACCATGTGCATCCAATGGTTCAAACATTGTATCCTGAAGGCGGTGCCGTGTATCAGGATGACAATGCACCAATACACACAGCAAGACTGGTGAAAGATTGGTTTGATGAACATGAAAGTGAAGTTGAACATCTCCCATGGCCTGCACAGTCACCAGATCTAAATATTATTGAGCCACTTTGGGGTGTTTTGGAGGAGCGAGTCAGGAAACGTTTTCCTCCACCAGTATCACGTAGTGACCTGACCACTATCCTGCAAGAAGAATGGCTTAAAATCCCTCTGACCACTGTGCAGGACTTGTATATGCCATTCCCAAGACGATGATTGTGGTCTAAAACCAGGTGTTTCAGTTTCTATCTCTCTCCCTCTCTCTCTCTCTTTCTCTCTCTCTCTCTCTCTCCCTCTCTCTCTCTCTTTCTCTCTCTCTCTCCCTCCCTCCCTCCCTCTCGCTTGGGGTTTGTCTCTATTAGTTTTCACATCGAGAGACTGAAATTCTTTGGATCATTGTCTTGTTGGAAGATAAATCTCTGTCCCAGTCTCAGGTCTCTTGCAGACTCCAACAGGTTTTCTTCCAGAATGGTCCTGTATTTGGCCCCATCCATCTTCCCATCAATTTTGACCATCTTCCCTGTCCCTGCTGATGAAAAGCAGGCCCAAACCATGATGCTGCCACCACCATGTTTGACAAACTTAGTTCACCCTTGCTGCTTCCATAGGATTTAGAAAGGAAGTAATAGCCAGGTGCTTCTGACACCATTAACTTGATTAACTGATCATCATCAGTGTGAACACCTCTATAAAACAGTTTTGTCAGTTTGCAAATCCAGACCTTGAAGGTGTGTGTGAGCACAACATCATGGTGGAAAGACATCAGCAATAACCTTAGCAAAGGAACTGTTGATCAGCAAAGGAAGGCTAATAATATCATGTTAAACCATTTGAAGCCCTTCCTTCTCTTGAGGTTGAACACCTTTAGGTCAGCTGTCAATATTCCCAGGTGTGGACATAAATTCACCCCAAGGTCAGGACATGCAATGCTCTATTAGCAAGAGCATGTTCAATGTTAAAGCTCATGAAAATGACCATTAGAAAAAGACTGACCAGCCTTTTGGCTCGTTTGGAAGGGTTGAGGGAGAAAATTGCTTTTGTCTATAAACAGTATGGGAGCAGGACTACATCAGGATGAAGCACAATACTTCTGAAACAATGTCCATTGAACAGATGAGACCAAAGTAGAGATGTCTGGCCAAAATGCACAACAGCATGTTTAACCAAACACCTAAACATACCAACTGTCAAGCACAGGGGTGGAGGTGTGATGGTTTGGCTCGTTTTACAGCCACAGGACCTGGATTCGGTGCATTAATTGAGTGGACCATGTACTCCTTTGTCAACCAAAGTATTGAAGAGTAAAATGTGATTCCATTTGTCTGACAGCTGACGCATGGAACAAACTGGGTCATCCACTAGTCAAAGAACCCAAACAGAGCAGCAGATCTACAACAGAATCATGGTGTTACAGTAGTCCACCAGGTTGCCTTGACATTTAAGTTTGTATTTCCTCCCTTGTATGGAACAGCTTTATAATCTAATCAGAGTTTTACCTTTTTGTCAGCCCCCTTAAACTGTATCTGTAATCTTTATTTTATCAAGCCTCTTGCTGTTTCTCCAGCAGCTGCAAAGCAACAACTTCCTCCAAGGGTCACAAAGATGAGTTGAACCCAACGTAACGGTTGCTTCCTCAAAGAACCAAATTCTGTGTTTAACAGCGTCATAAAGGTGTGTGTGTGATTTTAGCAGGTGTTAGTTGCTTTTATTGTTGCCTTTGGACTTTCATTCATCTCCTCCATCCTCGCTGTCAAAAACACAAAAGGTATGTATGTGATGCCGTCTCCAAACACACCTTCCAGACGCTGCCTCACTCGCCACACCTGTTTGTCCATCCATCCGGCTTTCTTTCCTCCACGGCACGCCAATTGGTGCATTCAGGGGGATCTCTGATTGGCTGAAAATCAAAAGCGGTATAGAGCTGTGCTCCCAACATTCAGACAGAGAAAGCTGTGCCACAGCTGGGATAGAAGCAAGCAGCCTGTTTGAGCCGTAAGTCTGCATTTTTCCAGGTTTTCTATTTGTGTTTAAAATTTGGATTATTTAAGAAGTACAGATGGATTTTAGATCATCACACATTAGGGTGTAATTTATAACCATTTTTTCTAAAATGTTTTGAGATCTTAAAATGGAAAGTGATTTAAAGTTGTTGGGCCCTACAGGCCTGAAGAGTGAATTTTTGGAGCAGCATCTTTTATTTGGCTAAAAGGAGTTAAAATATGTTACCTTCATTTATTGAGATAACATATTTTACAAGTCCTGCTTCTTTTTTGAAGGGGCAGTATGATAAATCTGTGCTACTGCATCACCAGTGCCTTACAGTCAACGTTTTCAAATTATTTTACGTTACTGAAAATCTTCAGTTTTTTGTTAGGATTTTTATGTGAAAGATGAACAACAGTTAATGCAGAACTGTGAGCTGAAGAGGAAAATGATATATGCTTATGTTTTTATTTTACAAATAAAATTCTGATTTCTATTTAACATCCTTTCCTCTGGGGAAGTTTAAAGCAGAGAGTTTGGTTCTATCCCAAACCTTAAAAATTTCACAGAACTCTGTGGCAAGACGTAAACCAAACCTGAAAGAGAACCATAGGAAATCCTGCTTGTAGTTTGAGAAAAGTCATGTTTGAAACAAGGAGAAAAAGCTCTACTGAGGCGAGACCAATGTTAAACCTTTTGGTCTACTTGCAAAATCCTGTGTGGCAAAAAACTGAACCCCTGAACACACCATCCCACTGTGAAACATGGTGGTGGCAGCATCATGTTGTGTGGATGCCTTTTTATACAGGGACAGAGGGGATTGGAAGATGGATGGAGATAAATTCAGGACAATCCTGAAAACAACCTTTCATAATATTTCACTACTTTGTGTCTGTTAGTTAAAACCATATTAAATACAGTGACAGTCTAACATGACGTTGAAATGTTTTTAGGGGTGTAAACAGCCATTTCAAAGTTTTTCCTTCATTTCGTTTCCTGTTGTGCATTTCTCCTTGTAAGTTCTTGTTGCCTTTTTGGGACATTTGTGTGAAACTGTTTCTTATCATTTGCTTTAAATGACTCCTGATATATCAGGTTTGCAGTTCACAAGGCAATGCAAACCCTGGAAATACAAAACTGTTTGTCGTTCCATATACCCACATGCTCTGCTGCTGCCATAGATCAACCTGAACCTTCATCATTACTAGCCATTCTCGTATTGCTTGGGTGTGGAGTGATTTATGATCTTCGTCTACTTACTCTGTCATGATGCTTGACGAAAGGCATGATAGATAAATGTGAGGGTCTTCTTCTGAATTGGAGAGGTGGATTTCTGTCTAAAGTATTCGTCTGATTTCATCCGTTCATGAGACTGTAACCTCTGTCCTTTGGTCACATGGGATGAGTCTTATCTACCACTGCGTACTTTTTTTATTTTTATAAAAGCATGTTGTCCTTTTTCTTTACTTTTATCCCTTTGTTTGGGTCCCTTACCTTGTTTATTTGTTATTATATTCTCATTTTTATATATGTTTTAATTCACTGTAGATTTTCCATTTAAGGTTTTAGAAAAATAAATAAAACACAGAAGATTTAGGACTTCTAATAACTATTTAACATCAGTGAAAGGCCAGGGAAAAGAGATGAGTTTTTAACAGACATTTAATTGATTCATACTGTTCCCCCCCTTAGAAATATCTTCTATTTTTGATTATTTGTTACAGTTAAATTTTCAAATAATGACATTATTTATTGAAGGAAAAATGCTTTTCTAATCAACCAGACCCTATGTAAAAAGTGAGTGTCCCCCTTGTTATCTTAAATTTTACTCTAACCACATTAATTCCTTAAATTTTACCAGCCACATCCAGGTTTGACAACTGCCTGACGAGTATAATTAAGAAACCACTGAAATAGAACCTGTCTGACAGCATGAAGTAGGTTATAACGTCATAAAAAGCAACACATCGTGTCCAAAAAGTGTCTGAAAAGGGTTACAAAGCCATTTCTAAGGCTTTGGGTAAGAACCATTATCCACAAATGGAGAAAAGATGGTACAGTGGTGAACCTTCCCAGGAGAGGCCTGCCTGTCAAATTACTCTAAGAATCCACCAGCCACTCATCCAGGAGGTCAAAGAAGAACCCAGAACAACATCTAAAGCTCAGCAGGCCTCAGTGCATCAGTTAAGCTTAGAGTTCATTATTTAACAATCCGAAAGAAAGAGTGGGCAAAAATGGAGCTTCAATTGGAGAGTTCCAAGGCCAGAACCACTGCTGACCCAAAAGAACTCTAAGGTTTGTCTCACTTTAACTAAAAGAAGGAAAGTGTACGACCCATTAAATATGTTGTTAAACTACCATACCATTTCAGAAAAAGAACATCATACCTACACACCAAAATGGTGGTGGTAGTGTGATGTCTGGAGTTGCTTTGAAGCTTCAAGACCTGGATGACTTCTGCAACTTACGGAGTCATGAATTCTGCTCTGTAGCAGAAAACCCTGAAGGAGAAAGTGTAGCCATCAATTTGTGAACTTAATCCTAAACTCATTTGGATTTTACACCAGGACAGGGATCCAAAACACACCCACAGCACATCTGTATGACAAAAATATAAATAAATGAGAGTTCGGGAGTGGCTTAGTCAAATTCTTAACTTAAATCCGACTGAGATGCTGTAGTAAGATCTTAAACAGGTCATTCATGCCAGTAAAGCCTTCAATGTAAATTAATTAAAACAATTCTGCAAAGAAGAGTGGGCTAGAATTCCACACCAGTACAACCAGTTATTAGGTCTACGGGGTAAAAACCTCCATAAAACCAGGTTTGTTTGGATTTTTTATTTCCATTATTACGTAAAATCAGCATTTGAAACAACTCTGTAGGAGATATGTTCTTTTAGTGTTTACTGATGTGCATAAATTTCAGTTCTTATAAAATTGGAACAAAAACTTTCAGAACACCTTTTTAGGCAAATGTTTGGTAAGCTAGCTTTTTGTTGCTAAGCTAGTTTCTTTTATTCGTCATACTGTCAGAGGCTTTATTTTATCTGTCACCAAGGAGCTGCATTAAGTCAGCTGTTTTTTAAAGGGTTGGTATAAAAAAAAAAAGGGGCGTGTAATAATACTGACCATTTTCAAAAGTTTTTTTGTTGCTCGAAAATAAGTTACCAGCTAGCTACATTAGCATGGTTAGCGCTTGCAGCTAGCAGGGTTTGCTGCGTTTCCATGAAATAGACTGATATCAAGAATGCATACACAGTTGCAGAAAAGTGAACAAATTCAACAACAAATTTAATTTAATTTCTATGGGACCAAAAAGGAGGACATAATAAAAGCAGGGGCTCCAATAATTTAATCAAAAAATGTCAAATTAGAATAAAATGTAAAGGAGAATAAATTAAAGAAATGAATCAAAATATATGTCATTAGAGGGATTAAACCATGTGCATATTTTTATTTTGTGAATTTTGGTAGGTTCAGTCCCCCATTCGAGTCGTGTAAAGTTTACAGTGCATGTTGGACTGAACATAATATTCTCTGTCTGACGTCTTGCAGCTGTTTTACCTTTACCTGTGTTTTGTCTCCTAGCGCTAACCAAGCAGCCTTTCTCCTATTTCCTGGTGTAATGTTACACGTGAATAATCTTATTTTACCGAAAGCAAAAAGACAGGAGAAACATGAAACTCCAGAAATGAGAAACCTGCTGGTTTGTAGTTTTTTTTTTTTTGTAGCTTATCAGACCTGAAAGCTGTAATCCACTGCCTGGTTGCATTCCTGTTTGAGGCTGTAATGTATTAGCCAGTAATGGGGCTCCATAATTGTGTTGTGGCAGAATACCTTTGGTTATCCATTCATGGACATCGCTTAAAGGATTGTTAGAAATATTGCTTTTCTAATGTACATTGAAGTGGGAGCTGAATTTTCTCAAACAGTTTAAACTTTAAGGACAAAAATAACTGATTCTCAACTAATAGTCAAAAATGAATAATTTTCCAGACAATTTCATAATTTTTTGGCTAAATGTTTACTAACCTAGGATTAGATGTTGGTTATCAGTCGTCTTCCCTCTAAGGAGAGGAATGGTGTACAGAAGTCGGCCTCTTTCACTTTTTAATTCCCAAACCTTTCGTGGATATTGACATTATGAGGAAAAAGGAGCCATTAGATGCCATGCACTCTAGCAAGGTTCTCCTGTCTTTCCCATTTTGAAAAATGGCAAAGAAAAACGATTGTTGGTGTCATACTCTAACTGTGCCCCAGGGAAATAGGATCTTCTAGATTTTAAATTAAAGTTTATTAGTCAGTCTGATCCATTAAAAAATGAATTAACAAAAATACTTTTGTACTACATTTTTGAGGAATTGTTAGGTGTAAAAAACATTAATTTCTAATGGCGGGATTTTCGCCCCACATATGCCAACTAATTTTAAGACTTTTTGCACATTTTTGTATCCAGAAGTGTCATATCATATTCAAGTTATTTACTAAATTACTTCAACCACTTATTCTGACAAACATCAGACTCATAAAAATGTGGTTGATGAGTAAAGGACTTGATTACTGCACAGATTGTGTGTGGATGTTCCTTAGTCTGTTTTGCATGTTTAATAGCAATAACAGCAACAGGATGTAAAAGTGCGTACGTTTAAGGGTGGTTATGTTGGTCCAGTCCATGTCCTCTTCGTGAACCTGCCAGTTTTTGATTTAGCTGAGCTGTTGTGGTTGCCATCCCCGTTTGCTTCTCACTGAATTCAGTAGTTTGCATGGGCTTTGTTGGTGTTTATGTGACTCAGAGTGAATGCAAAATGGGCCATGAAAAAACACGTGCACTCTTTTACTCACCAAGACCTGAAGTTAAGTAGAAAACAGACCACAGACAACTGAGACGCTTAGTTTTTTTCTTTCATGTTGTATTATTCATATTAATTGATAAAGAAAATAAAAGATCTGAAAATTATTAGGTACTACCTCAAAAGGCTGTCAGAAAGCCTGGAGAACTGTTGATCAAGACCACTTTAAGAGATTTCAGAAATAAATTAAGGTCTGAATCAGGACCTCAGGTTGAAGAATATTTAAAGGTGATAATAACTTGAAGTTGACCTCTTCTAGTTTTTACTCAGAGTTGTGTATTAGTTAGTGTTCCCCTTTCATATCTGTCTCTTTGTCTCTTTCCATTCATCTCTAGTGACTCTGCGTCTTTGTGCTCTTTTGTTGTCGGTTGACGTAATCTAGCTGAATGAATGTTTGAGTTTCTCTGCCCAAAGCTGAAGAGAAAGAAGTCATTTCGGGGACAAACCACGTCCATCCCCGTGGCAACCCCTCTGTCTGTCTGTGTTTAACACAGTTTGGTGACTACAGTGACTTTAAGGTTGCCCAGAAGAATAAATCAGATCTCCATTAGGTCCACTGCACGTATGTTACAATGTCAGAATAAGACCTGAGCTTAAAACATGTCTTTTGTGTTTCTTCGCGCTCTGGAGTTTCATTGGGGTTCATATTTAAAAACTCTGTGTTTGCTGTATTGCAGAAACAGATTCTGTGCTGCCCACAGCCCTCTTCAGGTCACTACATGTGTCTGGGCCCTGACTGGGTCATTCCAGAGCTTTAATCTACCGATAAAGCCATTGTTTGTTGTATTTGGATGTTTGCTTTGTTTCTTTTCAGCTTTCTAGCAGAAGCCTAAAGGTTTTTTGCCATCACTGTCTTGTTTTTAGAACTGTTCCTCATTCTCTCAACCTTAACCATGAAAAACAGTCGCGTCCATGATGCTGCCACCGCCATGCTTCACTGTTTGTATTGTGCTCCTTTGCACAGTTTTATTTTCTTCCACCAAATGTACCTTTTGGAATTATGGTCACAAAATTCAACTTTAGTTTCTTATGACCATAGCTAGGGTTGGGCATCAAATCTCGAATTGATTGGAACCAGGACTAACACTCTGATCCTCCCAGAATTGTTTACATTTCTAAATTTTGATTAATAGTTTTGATACCTAGTCCACAGACCAGAAGAGGAAGCTGACCAAAAACCAACAAAGAATACCCAGGAAGTGTGTGCGCCAGCACGGACAATAGGCGGCGATCAAAAGTGTGGCTTAACTTTAATAAAAGAAATGACCAGTCGGCTTAGTGCAACACTTAATAAGACCTAAAACGGTGGATCAACTCAAATGCAAACACAATGCTAGTGTTAGGGAGGCAGTTGACCAGACTCCGTGATGTGGTACTCTGTTCACCATGGTGTCCAAGGGAAAGATGTGGGTGCAACAAATTCAAGAGTGCTACAGAAAGTGCTGTAACCTTTCTGTGGCACTATATCTAATCTCGAAACAACCCTGGTGGCTAGCTCATTTACACCATGTGAAGTTTTTTGACCCAGCTTCTTAAAAGAATCAGAATCGAGAATTGCTGGAAACCAGAATCAAAATGAATAATCAGTACCGGAATCGTTTAAATTCGAATGATGCCCAACCCTAAGACTTTAGTAAATTTTTGCAGATTACAGCCGGACGTCAGTTTTGCCACCCTCAATCCTTCTTCCTTGTCAGCTTTCTGGCAGACACCTGAAGGTTTTGGGGCAGACCTAACATCATAATGTCTTCCACTTTGACCTCAGTTACATCTGAAGAAAAGTAATGCAATGATGCTGCCACCAGCCTTTTTCAATGTGTTTTAAGCCAAACATACCTTTTGGAATTATGGTCCAAAAGTTTCAAGTTTGGTTTCATCACACCGTAACACGTTCATCCACAAGTATTTGGGATATTTTAGCCAGCCTGGGACATTTTTCTTGGAAGAAAGAAATCTGTCTTGCAACCCTGCTTAATAGACTTAACTTATGAAGAAAGAGGGAGATTGTTGTTACTTGTATTACACAGCCAGTACTAACGACAAAGCTCCAATGTTGTTGCTGTTAGCCTCTTAATGGCTTCCCTGATGAGTTTCAGTCTCGTCTTTTAATCAGTTCAGGAGTATTGTCCCTTTGGTCCCATATGTTCTCCTGTTATTGGCAACTGCCTTCACTGAGGTATGCCACACTGTGGGAGGAGGAGACAGAGGTTTAATGAGCATTAGATCCGCCACTCTGGATCGAACAGCAAAGATTTTTGAATACATCACAAAGATGGTCCCCAGTGTTCATCTATTATATGATTGTCTCAGGCAGCAGAAACCCAGTGTGCTCTAGAAGAATTTGTGAGGAATTTGCACGGTGTGTACCACCGTCAGACTGAAGATGAGGCTGATGGCGAGTCCTATCGATGACTAGAAAGGGCTGGACTAAAGGACAATACATCATGGCAGCATAGCAACAGGCACTCAGCAAACGAGGGGTCCACCACACTGGGCAGAACCCAAGATGCAGGCTGTGCAATGATGCCCCTGAAGCGGTCCAGCACGTAACAGCTGGGTTCAAGATGCTGGTAGGTGAATAACATGGAACAGCTTACCAAGGTGGCGGGAATAGTGTACAGTAACATCGGTGCAGAGTATAGTCTAGAGTTCACCCAATCTGAGTGAGAGACAACAAAAAAGGTGATGGAGAATGATACGACTCCAAAGCAATAAACAGATGATGGCCAACCAACAGTACATTGTGGTTGTGGACAAAGCACAAAGCAGTACAGAAGTGATAGATGTAGCAATCTCAAGTGACAACAACATCAAGATGAAGGCACATGAAAAGCTTGAGAAATACCAAGGACTCAAGGAGAAGATAGAGATGTGATAAGTTAAGGCCTCAGTGGTGCCACTATTCATTGGGTACTTTGAGATGTAACCCCAAAACTGAGAGAGTGGCAGCAGATTCCGGGACCAAAGTCTGAGATTTCAGTCCAGAATAGGGCAGTCCAAGGAACAGTCAAGATACTGCGCAGAACCCTCAAGCTTCCAGGCGTCTGATAGTAGACCCAGGCTTGTAACCATTTTCTAGCTCACTGTTCTCTGCAGAATTGTTTTAATTAGTTTACATTGAAAGGGTTACCAGCATAAACGACCTGTTTAAGACCTTACTGCAGCATCTCAGTCAGATTTAAATCAATTGTAACTGTCTGAGTGGATAGAACGAGTTTATCCAAAGTAAATCAGATTATCTATAACTGATGGCAGGTGTGAACTCAAGATGATTGAATGCTAAAACTGAATCAAAATGTTCAAAGTAGATTTAGTTGAATGGTGTGCACACTTATGCATCCAGGTTGTTGCAGCTTTTTATTTATTTTTTTTTACTACTTTTCCTTTTATGCACGGTGGCGCAGTTGGTAGCACTGTTGCCTTGCAGCAAGAAGGTCCTGGGTTCGATTCCCGGCCAGGGGTCTTTCTGCATGGAGTTTGCATGTTCTCCCCGTGCATGCATGGGTTCTCACCGGGTACTCCGGCTTCCTCCCACAGTCCAAAGACATACCTGTTAGGTTAATTGGTAACTCTAAATTTCCCTTAGGTGTATGAATGAGTGTGTGTATGGTTGTTTGTGTGTTGCCCTGCGATGGACTGGCGACCTGTCCAGGGTGTACCCCGCCTCTCGCCCATAGACTGCTGGAGATAGGCACCAGCTCCCCCGCAACCCACTATGGAATAAGTGGTAGAAAATGACTGACTGACTGACTTTTCCTTTATTAAATTTCTATTTCACTGTAATTGCAGAGCTTAAATGTCCCAATAAATCTGAAAAACGTCAAATTTTCTAATCCGAAAAGCTTGGCATTTTAATAGGGGTGTGTAGACTTTTTATGCCAAGTGTCTCTGTGTTGCTGAACTCAGGGGACATGAGTGAATGGCTTTAAAGGGAGCAGTGTGTTTGTGTGTAATGAGATGGAAAGTTTAATGTGACACGCGGCCCCTCCTGTTCTGCTGATTTCAAGGTGTTTGTGGCTGCCGAACATTCCTGGGACCAGCTTGACTGGTTTCACTTTAATGCCCTTTTATCTGTGCACCTGTCTATGTGTTTGTGTGCTGCAAGATTAGGTTCTGATGTCCACTGGGTGAGCTGTGCAATGGTGGAATGTCCTCTGTTATTGATATAAGCCCGGGTGTGTGTGTTTGTGCTTTGTGTTACATTGTGTATTGATTGTTGTGTTTAAAAGGATTCTGCAGACTGGATCTGTATGACTGTTCTGGGTGGAGAAGGGAAACCGTTCTGACGTTAATTAATGATGCTGGTGTTATTATTGGTAAAGTTCACAATAAGAAGTTTATTTTCTTGTAAGGTTCTTTAAAAATGGTTCACATGATTTGTCTTTTTTTGTTTTTGCTATAAAGGCATTTCAAAAGTTTTTATTCTGGTTTTCCATCCCAGGCCAATTTGGATCAGTCAAGATTTTAACAAATTTTAAGGGATTGTGTGAACTTTCACTCATTGCTAATAACCATTTCCTTGATTTTTGTGTTTGTCAGTCTTACAGCTTCTTATCTCCAGTCTAGAACAGAGCATTACATTCCAAGAAACAGCTGTAAATTGATTTATCTCCTATTTATCACGTTGTCTCTATTATCAATAAAGATACCTTTGCTAATTATGACCTTTTTAAACTGTGGTAGACCTTAAGTATCCCTGCTGGGATCTCACTCAATGGCACTGTACATAAATCCATGGTAAAAAGAAGGTACGCCCTATTCCAGACAGTGTGTGTTGCTAAAATTTAAATGTACAAAAGCACATTTTCTTAAAAACATCACACTAATGTGTGTTGCTTTTTGGAAAATAGTATGTATTTAAATTATTAACTTATCACCTTATGCTGATGATACTCATATTTCTTTCACTGTTGAGTCACAATTAAAACTGTTTTAACTCCTTTTGTAGATGTGGCAACTAAGATGTTGATCTGGTTTACAAATGCTTTAATTAGCAACACTAAAATGCTGCTTTTCTCATGAATCACATGGAAGCAGCAAATGAGTATTTAGTTCCTTCTCAATAGTGTCTAATGAATAATGATGGAATCTGTTGTGTGTTTTTGTACACTTAAGGTACGATATAAATAATTTTAGAGGATAGTTTTAACATTAGCAGCGACTTTAATAGAACAATAGCAAAAAGTGCCATTTGCCAATCCTTTAAGTGGTCTTTTAAAAGTAACCTAGACACTAATTGAAATTAACAGAGGGATATTTTCAATCCTTGTCATCCTCTAACTTTGTGTGTTGTACTTTAGCCAAATTAAAATTAGATAAAATCTTCAATCTACATTGATGATACTCGGATTTATTTCATTATTTAATCACAATTACTTATCTAAAATAATTTCTAGTATCATTTCACTTTGGCATTGTGTTAACACACACTTATATGCTCCAGATCAGTTTAGCAGTTTAAACCTCCAAAGTAAAATAAGCATAAATATGAGCTCCAGGAATAATAGATCATGCTCTCTGGATTGGTCATGTCATCCTGATATCTGGCACAAGAATGAAATCAGTATCAGGTCTGATAAAGTGTGAAGGTAACCTTGTACAGTCAAGATGTTTTTATATTCCCTTGAAAATGGCAGTTTTTGAAGCAACTTCATATGGTGGTTTGTTTTGTTTGTTTGTTTTTTATCTTTGCAAACTATTAACACAGATTTACCCCTGGAATCAATTTGTTGGGATATAAAAACGTCTATCTGAAGAATCCAGTATGGTACAGCAGAGAAGATCCATGAACAATAAGCAGGTTTTCAGACCAAAAGCTGTCTTCCATGAGGTAATGAAGAGGCTGTGTTGTTTAGTGTTTGTAGCCTCAAGGCTGATCAGATGTCAGCCTACATCATGTCAGTTATTTTAAGTTCTACTGCAACAATTAGGGAGGAGTAATAAACAGCCTTCAGTGAGATAATTAGATCATTAAAGTAATATTTTGTCGATTCTAAAAATAAAATTTTGCAATAAATTAGGAAAAAATCTTTAACTTCTTAAAAGAAACTAATCAGAGTTGAGCATTTCTCAACCTTTTTGTGTGATTTATTCACCTACGTGGTAAAAGACACAGGAATTTTTCTGCTCATGTCACAAGAGGAACAGATTATTAATTCAGCTTCCAGGTCATTCTGGACATTTAACCCTGACCCCGTTCCCCGCTGTCAACACCACAGCTGACCTTTTAGCTCTGTAGGTCATTGTGAAGAACAGCGCTGAACCTGCCTGAATAGAACGAAGCAGGCATTTATTTTGGTTGTTAATGTGGTTGTAGATTAGCCACAGTCACTCAGAGCAAGAAAATCAGTGCCGAACATCTAGACTAAAGTTAGAAAAATACTAGTAACATGTAAAGTCACATCAAGTTTAAAGACATAAAAAAGAACATTACTTGGAAAGCCGGTTTTTCCAATTTTGGGTTTGAAAAGATATTTAAAGTTCAGATTTGAAAACTTCACCATGTTTTTTTTTTGTCCAACTCTAACTTGAAATCATGTTGGATTAACCCTAAGTCAGAATTGGTGAATTAGTGAAGTAACTGGCTAATAATGCTTTATCTTTTATATGTTTAACATTACAAACATAAAATCCAACTCAGAGTTGGAGAAATCCAAACTGCCATTATTTAATTTCGTTCTTGCTAATGAAATTAATACACCAAACAAAGAAACTGTCATCACAATAATAAACAATAAAATTTATTTAAAACGGACAATATAACCAACATTGTAGATTTTATGGAGCCAATATGTGACTATAGAACAGAATAGAATAGAAATATCCTTTATTGTGCCTCAGTGGGGAAATTCAGGTGAACCAGCAGCAAAGTAATAAGCAAATGGAAGCATCCAGATTCACACAAAGGTAAAAATATATAAAAATTTGTGCACCAAGGATGCAGCAGCCTGTCACTGAAGGAGCTCTCCAGGTCTGCAACAGCTTCATGCATGTGGTGGGAAATATTGTCCATCGCGGATGTTATTTTTGCAAGAGCTCTTCTGTCTCCCACTACCTGCACTGGATGGAGGGGGCATGCTAGGACAGAGCTGGCCTTCCTGATGAGTTTATCTAACCGCTTCCTCTCAGCTATAGATAAGCTGCTGCTCCAATATACTACAGCATAGAAGATGGCTGAAGCCACCACAGAGTCAGAGAAGATCTTCTGGAGTCCGCCTTGCAGTCCCCTTGCCTGCTAACCTGGGCAGCAGTATTTCGCCCACAGCATGTCAAAGAAAAACCGATAGCTTCTATGTTCACATTGGCGTTAAGATGTATCCTGACTCCAGGAACTACAGTTTTATGGGGTATCCTATAAGTAAAAAAACAAACGATAGAATAATATGGGGTAAGAACGCTGTCAAAAACAACGTGTATGTAAAGACAGAAATGTGTGTATATTAGTCAATAATTGTGCATAAGTAAAATCCAAAAGAGGTATTGTATATTTTCTCTATAAGAATACAAAATAAAATGTTACAGCTTCAAGAAATTACAAACACAAAGTTCAAGTTTACACTTGTGGTTTATTCTTTATGAATACAATATGCTACAACAGTTTGTGAATACGATTTATTTTCTTTGAGAATACGAATTTACATCAACGACTTGGTGTCACGTGATCTCAGGCTGGTTAGTGGAGCACAGAGTTAGTCGATTCGCGTTGTGCATGCGCTGTCACACTCCTCACCGCCAGTAAACGTAGTGCTGGAATGGGAGATAATTCAGTCTAAAAGGAATATTAGGAACAGAGGGGAGATAGGTGGGGGAATCAAGAGTATTATTCTTATTTTTATGAAATAAAAAACTAAAACATAGAATATAGTGGGTGGAGTTATACAATGATGTACAATAGGTGGTGGTATGCACCTCTGAATTTGTTGCGAACCACCAGCAGAAGAAGATGAAGCAGCAGCACTAGCTCTAAGATGATGGACCAAGAGCATATATTAACGACATTAAGACATGTACAAACTTTTTAACATTACCTGGCTTTGTACCGTAGTTTCTTGGTCTGTCATCTTAGTGCTAGTGCTGCTGCTTCAATAAAAACTCTCAGAAAACGTCTCATTGATTGAAAACTAACCAGACATGTTCACTGGTAGATTGTGTGTTTCCCTGGGCCTGTTAATCTGAGTTTATTGTAAATTAATTTGATTAGTATCTTGTCTGTATGTGTCATCTGTGTTCTCTGTATATAGTTTTATTTAATGTTTATTGTCTTTATCTGCCTTGGGACAGCGGATGAAAATTAGCTCCAGTGCCAATTCCAGCATATTTACATTGATGCTTAAAGCTAATTAAAGCTTAAAGCTAGTTAAGCTCGTGAGGCTATAGTCCTCGATGCGGCCGTCCCGGGTTCAAGTCCCGGACCCGGCAACCTTTGCCAAATGTCTCCCTCTCTTTTCTGTCTACCGACTATCGAAAAATTAAAAATAAAGGCTTCTAGTGCCAATAAATTTCTTAAAAAAAAAAAAAAGAATAATTTGGAATAAATGTCCTGTGTATGGCCTTTCTGCCTGCAGGGAGTTCGATCCTGGATACGTCGAGGAGTTTACCACACCAAACTCCACGGCCGCTCTTCGTCTTCCCTCACCTCCTCCTACTCTCTGTTTTCAATCCCCGTCACTGTCACCACCTCCACAACAGGAAACCCCGTCGTCCAGTCACAGCAGGCCATGTTCGGCGGTCCAACTACGCATCAGAAACCGGTAAGCGATGGCTCTGATTTTCAATCAGCTGGTCTTTTAACCTTTTACCTTGGACAGCAATAGCCCAGTGGTTTCTCAGGGATCCAACTGGTATCTACCAGTGGATGCTATCATGCTGAGTTCAAACATCAGAGTGTTGAGGCTTTGGATCGTTTCTGGCATTGTTATTCATAACATAAACAGGAATGAGGACGTGGATGCTTCTGGCTGGGATTTCCTGATGGTATTCTTTACTCTTCCTTCCAGTGTTGATAAATCAGTTTCTTTTACTGTCAGAGACCCAGACATTTAAAACAGGAAGTATGACCGTCAGCTGTTCGGCCTTCACCTATGTTCTTGGAGTTTCCTGTCTGTGTTTTCTGCCTCCGTGTGATTTAACGTTGTATCTCAGAGGTCAAACTGGGATGAGCAGGAGTCACTGTCTGTTGATTTTTAAGTTAAAACTGAATTTGTTTCTGAGCCGAGGAGCATGGAAACTAAATGCTCCCTCTCCTTGTTGAATTCTGTTTCTGGGAACACCCTAAACATAATAACTGGTTGTTCCACCTGTGGCAGCAGCAACAGCCATGTAGTGTTTGGGATAACTGACAATGAATTTTTTTCATCACTGTGGAAGAATTGTTTTAATTCAGCCACATTTGAGGATTTTCCAGCATGAATAGCCTGTTTAAGGTAATTCGCAGTATCTCAATCAGATTTAACTCCAGACTTTGAGTAGGCCACCCCAGAATCTTAATCTTGTTGTATTTTTTGGCCATCCAAAGGTGGAGTCGCTGATGTGCTTTGGATCATTGTCCTACTGCATAAACAAAGTGTCACAAACTGATGGTCGGACCTTTCCTTCAGAATATGGTTGCATCAATGACAGCAAGTCGTCCAGGTTCTGAGGAAGTAAGGTAGTCCAAACCATCAAACTACCATCACCATAGTTTACTGTAGGTGTGATGTTCTGTTTCTGAAATGCTGCTAGTTTTACAGCAGATGTAACAAGACACACACCTTCCACAAAGGTCCACTTTTGTCTGATCAGAATATTTTCCCTAAAGTCTTGGGAAGCTTTTTGGTAAATGTGAGATGGGTTTTTATGTTTCTTCAGGTCATCAGGGGTTCTGGTCTTGGACCTCAACTATGGAGACCATTTTGTCTAGTCTCTCTTTTCATTGTTGAATCCTGACCTCTGACTTTAACTGAGGCAGTGAGGCCTGCAGCGCTTTAGATGTTGTTCTGGGTTTTTCTGGAACCTCCTCAATGAGTCATTGATGAGTTCTAGAAATAATTTTGGTAGGCTGGCTACTTCTGGAAAGGTTCTACACTGTCCCAGGTTTGATGAACCTGTGGATAAATGGTTCTGACTGTGGTTCTCCTGAGTCCCAAAGCCTCTAGACATGGCTTTTTAAACCTTTCCAGACTGACTTGCTTCTGTTCTTGAATTTCTTTATCTTGGGGCATGATGTGAGATAGTTTAGCCTACTTCATGTTTTCATGTAGGTTCTGTTTTAGTGATTTATTCCTCCTGCAGATCCAACACACACCAGGCCTGAGTGTAGTTAGTAAAATTGAGGCAAATAAATATAATTAAAATCATCATTCAAAAACTGACTGTATTAACACGAGTTATTTTTGTCTAAACATTTCAGAAATCAGTTGGGGTACATACTTTATCAAAGCATGTTGTTATAGTTGGTAAGGACTGATCCTCTGCTGAAGATCATTTTGGGCCTCATTCTTCATCTATGTGAAGAAGACTAAAATTAAGTGAAAAAGCAGCTGAAGTCCAACAATGTCTGTAATACCTTCAGAAAGCCTCAGAAATTGACTGCTAAGGAAAGAAAGTCTGACTGCTTGGAATGAAAACATGATGAAGTTACAGGTCCAAAACCCTGCCGACCTAGCACCGTCTGGTCACTCTGTACCCATAAACAGTCTATAAATACTAACACTTTACTCCAGCTTTTTTCAGCCTAATATGGAGCTCATCTTCTGTGGGTGTAGTGCACATCCCCACCTCAGCATGGCGCTGCTGTCTCTGTTCGCAGCCCAGCTCCAGGACATGTTGTTGAAGGAGGAACTTCCAGGTTTTAAGCTGCAGCTTATCAAAGACAGCAACAAGTTGGTGGATAATTCAGACTCCAAAGTCGGACAAACAGTCGGAGCGGCTCCGTTCTCCCACTATTCCCCCCCGGGCCCCGCTGTTATCAGATACCGCTCAGTCCAGGAGGGTTGGAAGGCCAGGCTCCTATTGGCTATCCTGAAACAGGAAGTGGGCCATCAGAGCCCCAGGAGGCTGGGTGTTAATCTGGAGAGGACAGATAGACTGATTTATAAACACAGGCTCCCTGTTTTATCCATGTTTTCCTTTCCTTTTCTTGACCTGCTTCTTCACTCCCTCTTTCCCACATCCTTCCCTATCCTTGTCTCCTTTCCTTGTTTTCTCTTCACATATCTCCTTACCTCCTTTAGTTTTAACCCCGTCTTCCCTCCGTTACCTTTTAGACCTCTGGGTCTCATTCCTCCTACATGTTTCTTTGGCTGAATCACCACATTCTTCTAAAACAGCATCACCTCACGGTTGCGTGAAATCCAAATACTCCTTCTCTCTCTCTCTCTCACACACACACACACACACACACACACATAATGGACTATGGACTTCCATTTAAGTGACTTAAACCTGTTTCAAAATGGTTCTTTGGGCAGTTGGGTACCTGCATTCAGCATTTCAAACAATGTGATTAATCACAGTTAATTCATGGTTCAATAAAGAGGAGCAATTATATTTCCTTATAGGGGGGTAAATACTTTTTCACTCTGCAGAGCGTGGTGAGAGAATAGGTGAGCGACTCTGGGTCGGTGACTGAAAGAGATTTTACAAATTAACAAAAACATTCCCATCAGATTTCAGAACTTTGTGTAGGTTAACATGTTTCCCTTAATTTGTTTTATTTGTACAGTTCTGGTCCAAAGCAGGCAGAGAAATGCTCTGAGCTGATCCAGAATATCCTCAGAACAAATTATGCTAGTTTTAACCAGAACTTTTCTGCTCAGGTCCAGAAGCTCAACAATCACACATCCAGAACCATCTGTTTTGAGACCCGAGTTTCCGTGCAGATCAGAGAAAAGGTTATTGTGGGCTGCAGCAGTTTCCCACGGCAACAGATAAACCTCCTGATCAGATGACACACCCTGCAGTCATACAAACATGGCGGTCCTTCCAGTGTGTTTTTTCAAATAGAAAAGTGAAATATTTACAGCAGATTCTTCGTGTAACTCACTGCAGATCCAAGCCGGAAGAAGGTCCTGTTTGCCATCATGTTTCTTTTAATCACTCCTTATAATTGTTTGGAAGTTAATGATAAAAATAGTTGCTTTTTCTGGAGGAATGTGTGTTGGTTATTTATGGTATTTATGAGCAAATCTGTTAAAATTAATTATTAATATGGACTAATTCTGACATGTTGGATATGAACTTGTGGACTGAATCCCTACTTATGACGACCCATGCCTTCTTGCTTACAGGCAGTCTGTAGGCATCTGTTTCTTCACCTGCTTTTGGAGAACTGACCATAGGTTCTCAGTGGGTTCAGATCTGGAGTACTTCCTGCCCACAGGTCTAAAATGTTAATGTTTTGATCTTTGAGCCAGTTTGTTATCACTTGAGCTTCGTGATATGTTGCTCCATCATGGTGTAAAATCCCAAAGATCACCAGATTGTTCCTGGACTGTTTTGAGTTGCATTTTGGGGACATGTTCCTCCTACTCTTTATTCATGGCAGTGTTGTTAGCAAGAATTGGGAGGTAGCCCACTTCCCTGGAGGATAAGGAACCCCACACATGGATTAGATCAGGATGTGCTACTTTTGGCACCACACAGGACTCATGGTAGCTGTCAGCGTTTCTCCTCCAGATGTCCCAAACAATGGTAAGGAGGGCCCATCAAAGAAATTAACTTTGGTCTAGTCTTCTGCTGTCCATCATTGCCCTTCCTACAGATTTTCAGTCCGCCCTGGTTGTCTTGGGCAGAAGCAGCTTCTTTGTTGCCCTTTGTGTACAAAGGTGTGTGTCCAGATGTACTCTTATCAACCTGCTGCCGGAGTTGAGTAAGCTCTGCCCTGGTGGCTACGTCATTTTGTAAGAGACATTCCGGGATCCTGCTAAACACCCGTCCTGAAGCCTTCATCTCTGCAGCTGCACCTCTCAGCTTCAAATGCTTGAAGCTCAAAATGATGTCTGCACCTTTTCCTTGGTGGTTACCATTGCAAGCACTCGAAAACCATCATTTCAGCACATCTGCATCTCTTCTATAGCAATCAGTCTGATCATTCGGTGGCTGGAGTGATTTCAGCTAAATTATTTCACAGCTGCACCTGTTCTGATTGTTTGACTATACTGACGTGAAGCTGGATGGTCGGTCTGGGCAACAGTTACAGCGAACATGGGTTTTGTTAGAAAGCTAAATGTTTAACATATTACATCTATGAACTAATCTGTATCTGATCACTCTGAAATCATTTGAAAAGTTTAAAAGTAATAAAAAAATGAATGGATTAACCGGTTATCAGCAGGAGAACCCCAATAGAAGCAGGTGACCTTAGAAAATCGACTCGCTGCCTATCAATCTGGGAAGGGTTAAAAGGTCATCTCCAAATTATCTGCAGTCCATCATTCTGCAGACAGAAATTTTATTTCGAAGTGGAAAACATCTCAGACAGCTGCCAATCTTCCCAGGAGTGGACGTCCCTGCAAAAATCAAAGAGCTCCATCTCAGACTCTACAGGCCTTAGTGAGCAGCTTAAAGGTTAAAGGTCATGACAGGACAGTTAAAAACACTGAACCAGTATGGCTGCTTTGGAAATGTTAAAGGAAGAAGCCTCTTCTCTATGAAAACAAGATGACAGCAGAACTTAGGTTAGCAAAGCTGCTTCTGAATGAACCAGAAGACCAGATGAGACCAAAACGTGTTGCAATGGTCCAGTCAAAGTCCAGGCCTCAGGCTGATTAGAATGCTGTTAAGGGGACATTCTAAAGGCTGAGCACTTCACTAATCTTAATCAATGTATGAAAGAAGAGTGGGCCAAGATTCATCCTCAGAGATTTCTCCAGCTCTTATCGGTGATCCTAACATTTATCCGTGACTGTGTTTGGACCTACGTTTCACAGATAATAATGAGTCGTCAATAATAATCAGGCCATTGTTCACAGCAGCGGCCACATTCTGCATCATGAGACTGTTCCCGTGGCATTAATAATCAACTGCAGCAGTATCGGTCTGTTTTCAACTGAATCCTCCATTGGCTCTTCTTCATCACCCATCCTCCTCCTGACCTCTGCTTTTTATTCCTACCCTTTCAATTTTCAACCCAAACTTATTCCAAGTTCATTGCTTCGGTGTAAAACTAAAACGCTCCCTGTGCCCTTTTTAATCCTCCCTCTTCTTTATCTGTCTCAGCATTTCCTCTCTATCAGTCTAATCACTCCCTCATTCCTCCCCATCTCCACCCAAACAATCAAACCACACTTATCTCCCTCCCTCCATTCTCCCTCCCTATCCAGCGTCTCATTATGTCTCCCTCTTCCTCTCCCTTCCTCCCATCCTCCTCTCCTGTCGGACCTCTGATGTCCCTCGCTCAAAGATCAACGGCTGCTGTCCAGACCAAGTTGTGCCGAGGATGTTTATTTCACGCTTTAATCATACGAAGGCCTAATGACGCTTGATTGCTCGATTTTCTTAACAAGCTGGGGACTGGAAAGGGGGGCGGGGATAGCACGGTTCGGCCCGCCAGTGTCAGACTCAAACAAGGACAAAGAAGCATATGAGAGGATGGTGGAGAGAAGATGAGACTCTGTGCTGTTGGTTCGGAAAAAGGATCTGATAAGCACTGAAAATTCATTCTTTGATGCAAATGTTTCTCCGAAGATTCTGCAAGAAACTTGTTGCATAGATAGGGCAACCTTTTTGCAGAAGCAATGCAGACAATGTTCATCAGAAGACAGCACAGAAGAAGACGTCTGTAGGTTAGAGAAGAAGTGAAGTTGGAGTGAAGATTTTAGTAAAGAAACGTCATTCTTGGCGTTTGCAGGATTTCTTAACTTCTAAATCAAAGATCCCAAAGGGTCAAAGACTAAAGGGGTAGCAAATGGAACGGTCTGAGACCCCAATAAGGAGAAGACAGTAGGAAAAGGCTGACAAGAAGGCAGCATACTAGAAACCAGAACGTATCAGACTGAGATTTGTATCGATGGAGCTGCTGGAGGTGTTTTACCGCAGGAAGCTCAGGAAGAAGCAGAAGAAACTGGAGCTGGGACAGTCGGACGGGGCGCTGTGTCGGTCACCATCGGAAACCAGCGTCAACAAGCTAGCAACCGGCCTCATCTCCAAAGTGCTCAGGTTCACCTCCAGGTAAACAACCAGGAAACACAGAGTGTTTGCAGTTAAGGTCGGAAATGTTCTGGAAAAGAAGACAGAATCATGCACTGAAAATAAGAAGTTTCAATTTTAATTTCTGTACTGTAACATCAGAAATATTTGTAGGAGGATCAAAAATGTCTGTTTTTAACCAGGAAATAGTGATGGTTTCATTTCTGGTTTATTCCTAAAATGAGAAAAAAAGTTGCCCAATCAAACTGACCTGATTAAGTGATTATCACCAGTATAAACACCTCTAGAAACCATGGGAGTTTTGACAGTTTGCTGCTCCGAAGCATACATGTGTGTGTTAACCCAACAGCAAAGTGGAAAGATATGAGCAATGACCATGAAAAAGCTACTTTTGTTTCACTCTGGGAAGGGCTATGAACTATTTAGGGTCCGTCATTCTACAGAGAGAAGGGAAAAAATTCAAAACGATGCCTTTTACCAACTGTTAAGCACGGTGGTGGAGGTGTGATGGTAAGTGCCGATCTTCCTAGGAGTGGACGTCCCAACAGATTCAGCCCAAGGTCAGAGTGTGAAGCTGAAAAAAACGACCAAACACCCAAGAGCTCCATCTCAGACTCTACAGGCCTCCGTTAGCAGGTTAAAGGTTAAAGGTCATGATAGGACAGTTAGACAAACACTGAAGTATGGATTGTATGGAAGGGTTATATTGTTAATTTCTTTCCTGTAGCGTCAGGCATATTTGCAAGAAAATGAGCAATATACTTAAATGTGTGTTTTTTTTAGTCAAGAAAACCAATAGTGAGGCATTTATTTCTGGTCCATGTTGCATGTGGATGAGTAGATCATGTGACATGTGTGAATGATAAGATTAGACTTTAGATGTCTAGCGTGGAATTAGGAATTGGACTTGACCTTTGTAAAGCAGAGGTGACGAATCGCATTTAACACTGAAGAAGACAGGACCTGCGTAACATTCGATCACACCATCTGTGGTCTGGATATAACATCCTGATGCTTCAGGCAAGGAGAGAATTAATCAGAGAAGCAGCCAAGAGGACCATGGTAACTCTGGAGGAGCTGCAGAGATCCACAGCTCAAGTGGGAAATTCTTGACCATAAAAGGTCAGAATGACAGTGACAGTCATCACTTCACAATTCTGACCTTTTATGGATCGCTTAAAGAAAGCCATAAGACGTCCTGCTTACAGTTCACCTAAAGCCATGCAGATGACTCAACAAACATGGAAGAAGGTGCTCTGCTCAGATGGGACAACATTTGAACTTATTATCCAACATGCAGAACACTATATCTGTTGGAAAGCTAACACCCTCAAAACATTATCCTCATAGTGACTCATGGTGGTGGCAGCCTTATGCTGTGGGGAAATCTGGTCAGTTGATGGGAAGACAGATAGAATTAAACCCAAGATAATCTTGTTAGAGGCTGCAGGAGACTTGAGACTGGGGTGGAGGTTCTCCTTCTAGCAGGACCACCACCCTAAATATACAGTCAGAGCTACAACGGATGGTTTCGATTAAGGCATATTCATGGGTTAAAATGGCCTATTCAAAGTCCTCATCTAAATCTAACTGAGAATCTGTGCAAGACTTGAAAACTGATGTTCACAGATGTCCTCCATCGAATCTGAGTCTCTAATTGTTCAAATCTGGTAAAAGACCTCCAGCTGGACCTGCAGAGCAAGGTTACAAAGTATTGAGTCAAGGGGGCTGAATACAAATGCATACTTTTCTTTCACTCATTTTCTTTCCCTAAAATAATGCACCGCTGTGTGTTGGTCTGTCAAATAAAATCCCAATAAAATACATAAAATTGATTGCTGTAGCATAAAAAAAAAAGGGGGGGGGGGGGGGGTAAAACCTTTGCAAAGTGCTACAAAAATGGACTTTGTAATTAGTCGTGCTACATACGTACCAGAATTTAATCAGAACCAAAACATCAACAAAAAAAGCTTTCTCTGGGTACTTTTAGACACAGCTTAGGATCTCAACCAGTCCTCCCTGCAGTAAACGGTGAGGATGACTATCTGTAAGTGCAGATAAAATGTTTTGAGGCATTCCAGTCATGTCCTGTCATTCCCCAAGTCCCTGTGGTTCAGAGACATGATGGCTTTCATGTCCTCTGTCTCCAGCTTGGTCAGATAAAACCGTTTCCTGTTTATCTCTGTAAACAGGAAACTGTTATAACCGAGCCACAGGATAGGTTGAATGTGACGATGGTCAGGGTGAGATTATTGGAGCCTTCATCACAACTGCTCAGATAAACATGACATCATCACTAAAATGATCATACATGTAATTATGGAGCATGTTGGGAATGTGTGATGGAGATGAAAGCATAAATGTCCACAATATCGACACAACAATATATACAGTCATGGCAAAAAGAGAGTGCATCCTCTTGTAGGTCTAGGGTTTAATATATCAGGGTATAATGAACATGATCTGGACTTCACCAGATTCTAAAAGTCAACCCAATGATCCAGCAGCTTGTAGAACCTCCTACAGCAGCAACAGCTCCCAGCAGGGGTTTCTGTCTGACTCACGTCATCATGGAGGAACTTTGATCTACTTTTCTTCCAAATGTTCCTCCAGTTGTGCTTCTGCACAGCTTTCTGAAGGTCCCACCACATCATTTCAATCAGGTTAAGGTCTGGACTTTGACTGGGCCATTACTGCACCTTCATTGTTTTTTTTTTTTTCAGCCATTCTGTTGTAGATTAGCTGCTGTGTTTGGGATCATTGTTCACACAGTTTGAACCAACCTTTAGCTTTAAATCATGTGGCTACAGACGAAGTCCAAATCATGGGCCCTCCACCACCATGTTTGGAGTTTGTCTGATGTGTTTGTGATGGTGTGCTGTGTTTGGTTTCCTCCAAACATGATGTTGTGCATTATGGTCAAACATGTCTACTTGGTCTCACCTGTCCAAAGGACATTGTTCCAGAGATCTTGTGGGTAAATCAGATACAACTTTACAAAGTTATGATTTGCTTCAAGTCTTATGCTAAGTCAACAAAGGCCAACACAGTGTTGGCTTTTCAAACCCAAAAGGTGCTCAAAACCATTTCAAGCATTAAGGTTAGTCATGATTCCTCAGGACCAGAATTGGAGAGCTACCCAGCACATAGGGCAGAGAGACCACATGAGGGAGACTTGTTGAGGGTGATGGTTCCCCATCCACAGCAATCACAGATACTGGGCCTATGACAGCCCTGGGGTAAGACCAGATGCTCTTATGAAAGATGCTCTGACTCCAATACCTGGACTCTAGTCTACAAGATCCCAGATTCCTGCAAATATTCCTGACGCTACAGAAATATAAATAAATATAACCTTTCCAAACCAGCCACATTTCAATGTTTTCCTACATGTCCTGTCATGAACTTTAGCCTTTAACCTTCTAACTGAGGTCTGTAGAGTCTAAAGGTGAATCTCTTGGGTTTTTGGTTATTTCTCTGAGCTTCATGCTCTGACCTTGGGCTGAATCTGCTGAGCCTGGGACTTGGGAATTATCTTTCTCTGTAGAAAGATGGAATGAACCAATAACCCTTCCCAGATTGATGGGTAGCAGAAGTTGTTTCTCTAAGGCCTTTAGACGGACCGTGTTTGAGACGCGGTCCGTCCAACAGGGATCGTGGTGTTCATGTTGGCCAGGCCTGCTTTCCTCTTGCTGAAAATACAGATATTAATATTTTTAGCAGGTATTCGGTTTGAAGATATCTAGAATTACAGTTGAACCAATAAGAAATAAGGTCTCTAGTTCGTTCTAGGAAGAAGGATGTTGGAGATGGCTGAGATGTTGTTTGTTGGTAGGAAGAATCTCATTCTAGATATCTGAATTTTGATTTTTATTAGGAGGAATTTAATGAGACACAAAGAGCAGAGGAGATCAAGTAGATACAGAAATAACGAGGCCCCTTTGGGGAAATAAAACTCTTTATTTAATAAAAGGACAAGACATAAACCGGTTCTAAAGGTAGCCTCACCTGACTTCTGTTGTGGTCTGGAGCGTTATAGATAATATAATTAACTGGACCTATAAGGTTAATAGTAAACAGTGATAGCTTTAAAACCTGAAGCTACATTTCAATCATTTAAGAACCTGGTAAAGACCAGATTCTTGTTATTATCTCTTGTCCTGCTATGTAAAAAGTGTGTACTTTCTTTTTATAACCATATACTGAAATCAGGATAAGGAACCATTCCTCCCAGCTTCATTAATTGGTGGATTTAACCAGTTTTTGACCTCTGAATTTAAATTTCCTCTTATAAATCTAGAAACTGCAGAACGTGGACTTCTCAGTGTGAATGTATAGTCGTGGGTGATTCCTCTGTCTATCAGCAGCTCTGCTCTTGGTTTCAGATGTTTTCAGAGATGTCATGTTTAATACATGCATGCTCACATTAGCAGACACAGTGGCTCACAGGTCTTTTAATGCTTTTGTGCAGCAGGTCATCACCCTCTTCTTCAAAGGTGTTGTGTTTTTGGGGTCTGCTCTGTGTATTGTGGCCATTTAGATGATGTGTGTGTGGGAAGGCAGGTTGGGCTGATCTTTAACCCTGAAAAGTTAATTTTTCTGCTTTAGTTCTGATAGTGAACTCCTTTCAGAGGCTGATTCCCTGCAGCACTATCAGACATCTGGTTCTGTGAATGCAGATCTGCTCAGGGTGCAAACAGACAAACACATTTCAGAAATAGAAAGCATGACTGGGATGTGAGTGTTGGACATTGTGTGGGTTTTCTGCACACACAGCGAACAGCGCATGACAGAAACAATGACTACATTGAACAGAAGAACTAGAGCAGTGCCACCATGATGTCACTGCAGTCTGCAGTTAATGAAACAGTGCGTTCTGTTTCCTTTAAGGAGGTTTCTGTGTTGCACCTTGCATCTGTTCTGACTGAATATATGACATGCAGACCTCAGGGTGCAAACCTTTTTAACTGAACACTGCAGCTTAGCCTGACTCATACGTCTGGTCTTTGTCACAAGATCAGTCAAAGATTTCCCAACAAGGGTGGAAAAACAGACGAGGTAATAAAAAACACTCTATCAACATTTCTCCTCATCAAGGAGTTACTGTGATCAAAATAGAAATCTCATTTAGTAAAAAGATTTTTAACCAAAATTTAATTATTATTCCTGGAGTACATACCTTCAGCAACACTAAGAAACTATCTGGAACTAAACTCATTTTATATATATATATACTGATGTAAAAATAATTAAAAACTTAAACTAATTTATAAATGCATTTGTAGAATCTATATATACATACAGGTCCTTCTCAAAATATTAGCATATTGTGATAAAGTTAATTATTTTCTATAATGTCATGATGAAAATTTAACATCCATATATTTTAGATTCATTGCACACTAACTGAAATATTTCAGGTCTTTTATTGTCTTAATACGGATGATTTTGGCATACAGCTCATGAAAACCCAAAATTCCTATCTCACAAAATTAGCATATCATTAAAAGGGTCTCTAAACGAGCTATGAACCTAATCATCTGAATCAACGAGTTAACTCTAAACACCTGCAAAAGATTCCTGAGGCCTTTAAAACTCCCAGCCTGGTTCATCACTCAAAACCCCAATCATGGGTAAGACTGCAGACCTGACTGCTGTCCAGAAGGCCACTATTGACACCCTCAAGCAAGAGGGTAAGACACAGAAAGACATTTCTGAACGAATAGGCTGTTCCCAGAGTGCTGTTTTCTTTTATTGGTCGGATGAAATATGCTAATTTTGTGAGATAGGAATTTTGGGTTTCCATGAGCTGTATGCCACAATCATCCGTATTAAGACAATAAAAGACCTGAAATATTTCAGTTAGTGTGCAATGAATCTAAAATATATGAATGTTAAATTTTCATCATGACATTATGGAAAATAATGAACTTTATCACAATATGCTAATATTTTGAGAAGGACCTGTATAAAGAAATATCTGCATGCAAAAATGGGACTTTAATAAAGAATAGATTGGGTAAAAAACTATAAAAAATACTGAACAAAATAATTCATATGTATTAGAAAAAAATAAAATAAAAAATAATATATATATATATATATTTATAAGTAATATATAGAGGTCGTGTTAAAACTGTAAAGATGTATAATAAAAAAAATGAAGAGAAAATTATGGAGCTAAATTGGGGCCATAAAGTTTGTTCAAACGAAAAAAATTTGAACCTGAAAAATTATTTTGAACATCCCCCAAAAAAATGTGAAATGTGAAAAATGATGTATTACAGATAATCCCAGTTCCCACGGTCCCTGAATGCAACAGCTGGGAATATGTTGTTCAGCCGCTGTGTTGAGCTGTCAGTCATGACACCCCGTGATCTGAGGCCCCGCCCCCCACGCCAAAACAGGGCCAAAAGTTTGAAGCCGAAAAAAAAATCTGCAAGTTTGAAAAAAAAACTTGAATCTGAAAAGTAGTTTTGAACTTTTTTTTTTCAATTTTCACATGTTTTTGGGGGGAGGTTCAAAATAATTTTTCAGGTTCAAATGTTTTTCTTTTGAACAAACTTTAGGCCCCAATTTAGCTCCATAGAAAATACACAAACAGTTTTTAGGTAATTTTTGTTGAACATTTAAATAAATACATGTAATTTAATTTATTGTCCATTTTTTGGCACTGTTATTCAATTCAATTCAGTTTTATTTATATAGCGCCAATTCACAACAGGTTGTCTCAAGGCTCTTCACAAAAGTCAGGTTCATACATTCCAATTAATCCTAATCATTGAACAGTGCAGTCAGATTCAGTTATTTATTCAAATTGGATAAAAAGTGTTTCTGTCTAAGCGACAGTGGAGAGGAAAAACTCCCTTTTAACAGGAAGAAACCTCCAGCAGAACCAGAACCAGGCTCAGTGTGAGCGGCCATCTGCCACGACCGACTGGAGGTTTGAGAGAACAGAGCAGAGACACAAAGAGAACAAAGAAGCACTGATCCAGGAGTCCTTTCTATGGGAAGGAAAAGTAAATGTTAATGGATGTAGCTCCTTTAGTCGTTTCATCTAGAAAGAAAGAACAGATAATCGCCATGTCTAGGAGAGAGAAAGGGTTAAACACTGAAAGACAGGGCTATGTGGATCATCGGTAGAGGGTGAGCATTAAGTTGTTGCCAGCAGAAGCTTGGACGATTCCCCTCTCTAGAAAGGTGTCACTGGCAGACACAGAGCCAGGCCAGGTGTAAAAGTCAAGGAAAGTCTGGCTTCCTGGAATAAAAAGCTGTGTAATATTGTTAATACATCTTGCAGGTATCCTTTCAGCATTCTCTTTGTCTAAGAACAGGATGTTTAACCTATCTGATACATGGTTTTTGTTCTTTTCTGAGTGTTGTTTGATGTGATACACAAATACCAGGATGGCTATTGCCAAAATATGCACCATAAAAACCAGTACTGTACACACTATATTTTACCTCCACAGACGGAGTGAGCAGGCGTCTCGTCCTCATTCCTGGCACTCGACAAAGCTCGGCGAAGGTCAGCCGGACCTCGAGGGGGGGATGATGGACTCATTGACCACCTCCTGGCACCAGAGTTACCCAACCAGGTCAGTGGATAGAGCCAGAAGCATCTGTTAATTTTCAGCTTTTTTGATCTGCAGATATTAAATTACAAGGATTCTGGTCTGCTTAATCAGCAACACTCAGACGTTTTATTCAGAGTATCACAAAATACCGTTAAAGGATCATTGTGACTGAAATAATACTGTAGTACAAGCCTAACCTGTTTAGCCATGAGCGGTTTAGACATAAAACAGTATTTATTTCTCATTATTCCTAATCACTGCCAGTTTTTAAAGAGGTATAGCATCTAAAAAAAAAGGTGATTTCCCTCATCAGCTTCAGTATATTTGTTTGGAACAGTCCAACCTAAACTAGCAGATTTTATGTAATGCCCCTTTTCCACTGACTCGATTTGGCCCAACTCGACTCCACTCGGCTGGCTTTGCGAGCGTTTCCATTACTGTTTTTTCCGTACCAGTACCTAGTTCTTTGGTCCCTGCTCCTGAGCAGGTCCGACTGGGCCTGAGTCGGGACTACATGTGACGTGAACAGACTGCTGTTCACTGATTGGCCGTGGGACCAGGAATCAGAAGGTTTTCGTTGAGACGGTGCAGGGAAACGTTAATAAAACTCAAGAGCAACTACAATAATATTAAGGACCACAATGGCTGGAGCAGGTCAAACATGTCATTTTACCATTTATAGATCATAAACCATGCCTGAGCACGAATATGCAATATCCAACCTAAAACTAACTTCAAAGGTCATACAGTGGGTACGGAAAGTATTCAGACCCCTTTAAATTTTTCACTCTTTGTTTCATTGCAGCCATTTGCTAAAATCAAAACAGTTCATATTATTTCTCATTAATGTACACTCAGCATCCCTTCTTAACAGAAAAAAACATGAATGTAGAAATGTTTGCAAATTTATTAAAAAGGAAAAACTGAGATATCACATGGTCATAAGTATTCAGACCCTTTGTTCTGACACTCATATTTAACTCACATGCTGTACCTTTCTTCTGATCCTGCCTGAGATGGTTCTACTCCTTCATTGGAGTCCAGCTGTGTTTAATTAACCTGATTGGACTTGATTAGGAAAGGCACACACCTGTCTATATAAGACCTCACAGCTCACAGTGCATGTCAGAGCAAATGGGAATCATGAGGTTGACGGAGCAGCTCAAGGAGCTCAGCGACAGAACTGTGGCAAAGTACAGATCTGGCCAAGGTTACAAAAGAAGATCTGCAGCACCCAAGGTTCCTAAGAGCACAGTGGTCTCCATAATCCTTAAATGGAAGAAGTTTGGGATGACCAGAACTCTTCCTAGACCTGGCCATCCAACCAAACTGACCAATCGTGGGAGAAGAGCCTTGATGAGAGAGGTAAAGAGGAACCCAAAGATCACTGTGGCTGAGCTCCAGAGATGCAGCAGGGAGATGGGAGAACGTTCCACAAAGTCAACTATCACTGCAGCTCTCCACTAGTCGGGTTTATGGCAGAGTGGCCCTACAGAAGCCTCTCCTCATTGCAACACATATGAAAGGCCGCATAGAGATTGCCAAAAAATATGTGAAAGACTCCCAGACTATGAGAAATTAAGATTCTCTGGTCTGATGAGACGAAGACTGAACTTTTTTTTTTTTTCCGGCACTAATGGCCTTTATTTTTGACAGTAGGCAGGCAGAAAAAAGGCATGCTTTCTATTTCTGAAATGTCGCGGGTCCAGGACTTGAACCGGGATGGCTGCTTTGAGGACTGCACCTTCTGTTTATGGTCGTGCGCTTAACCCCTACACCATCAGCGCCGCATCCCGAAGATTGAACTTTTTGGTGTTAATTCTAAGCGGTAAGTGTGGAGAAAACCAGGCACTGCTCATCACTTGCGCAATACAATCCCAACAGTGAAACATGGTGGTGGCAGCATCATGCTATGGGTGTGTTTTTCAGCTGCAGGGACAAGATGACTGGTTGCAATTGAAGGAAAGATGAATGCGGCCAAGTACAGTGATATCCTGGAAGAAAACCACTCTCTGAGTGCTCAGGACCTCAGATTGGGCCGAAGGTTCACCTTCCAAGAAGACAGTGACCTTTAGCACACAGCTAAAATAACAAAGGAGTGGCTTCGGAACAACTCTGTGACCATTCTTGACTGGCCCAGCCAGAGCCCTGACCTAAACCCAATTGAGCATCTCTGGACAGACCTGAAAATGGCTGTCCACCAACGTTCACCATCCAACCTGACGGAACTGGAGAGGATCTGCAAGGAAGAATGGCAGAGGATCCCCAAATCCAGGGGTGAAAAACTTGTTGCATCATTCCAAAGAAGACTCATGGCTATACTAGCTCAAAAGGGTGCTTCTACTCAATACTGAGCAAAGGGTCTGAATACTTGTGACCATGTGATATCTCAGTTTTTCTTTTTAATAAATTTGCAAACATTTCTACATTCCTGTTTTTTTCTGTCAAGATGTGATGCTGAGTGTACATTAATGAGAAATAGTATGAACTGTTTTGATTTTAGCAAATGGCTGCAATGAAACAAAGAGTGAAAAATTTAAAGGGGTCTGAATACTTTCCGTACCCACTGTATGTCCGTGGTTTTGCTCTGTAAAGTCCTTGTCCTCGTTATTGTCATGGAAAAGACAAAATCTTCTTCATAAAGTCCAAAATTGTAACTTCTTCAGGCAAACTGTGGAGCTTCACCATCCAGACAGCAGCGTCTCTCCTTTCTGCTCCTCCTGCCACAACCCTCACATCAGGACCTCTGAGCCTTATTTTATAGGTTCTGGTTGGGCTGTGGTCCAGATAATTATCCTACTGGATCACTTTAGACATAAAAAACATTAAGACATTCTTGCATATACCTTAATACAAACGTTATCAGTATTTAGTTTATGTTTTTATTTTCTATTTATTTTAATCATTTCACACTGATTACTTTAATGTGAATGAATGTAACACAGTAACGTTAATAGCAGCACTTTACACTCATGGCTGGAGGCTTCAGCCATCGGTGGGTCAGTGGAAACACAACTGATAACGAACCGCGTGGAGCGAAACCACGCCGGCTAAAACCAGGAACATCATCACATACCATATTATCTCTGTCCTAAAACAAATTGAGAGAGCTTCAGTTGTATTTTGTGATTTTGTTGCTAGGGGCTCCTCTGGAGAATTTACTTGTGTTGACTAAGTAGCTGGTAGCACTTACCCGGTTCATTCTTGTCCAGTTTAGTTTCCAAAGAGGCTCTTGAAATAACATAACCACTTTACTTACTTGAGCTTTCTGTTTGTTGTTATTAGGACCAAAATGTGCCTGAAGCCTTCATTTTATTGGCCGTCTCTGTTCATTAGCTTACCATAGAGTATTTATTATCAGGGTTCATTGTTAGCATTTAAATGAACACCTTGTTAGTTTGTTATCTTGTTGTTGTTTGTTTGAATGTCTCTTCAAACAAACAACAATGTTATGATTTTAACAAACAAGCATTAATGCTGGACTTTACTGACATCACACTTCAGCCATATCTGGACGGTGTTTATGGTTAGCAAAAAATGCTATAATAAAAAACAAATCTAGGTAAATTTGTTTTAGGAGAATCATTAACAATACCTAGAATGTTTGGTAGCAATTCATAACACAGCCTTTTCGGTAAATTACCGGTTACTTTTTCAGGACTTTTAGAGTGCTTCCTGGAACATGCGTGAAATTTTCCAGAAACGTTTCAGACTTACAGGTGACTTTGTAAAGTGTCTTGAGACGACATGTACGGTGGCCCGGAGGTGAGAATCAACATTACATAATCTGAAACACTTTTACAACGTTTGAGACAAATTCACATTTTAGAAAACACTTTAACAAGATGTGAAGCACTTTTACAAATGACAAAATCTAACAGAAAGACAAAGTACCAACTTCTGGGCTGACCCAGAAGTTGTAACGGGAGCTCTCATGGTGACCCAAGACGGACAGCAACTTGTCTCACATTGACGGGCTTTAATTTTGAAATTCCACATTAGATCTTGATGAAACTCGATGAGTGGAATCTGGAAGTGTTGTCTTAGTTTCCTGAAGTGAGAGTAATCACTGAAAACAAACCGTTTTGTTGCAATAAATACAGCAACTAACAGACAATAAACATAAAATCACTTACTTTTAAGGTCTTTAATTTAGAAGTTCTACATCAGATGTTGGTGTAATTGGATGAGTTTAGATCTGGAGGTGTTCTTCTGTCAGCCTAAAGTGAGACTGGTCACGGGAAATAATTTTGTTTTAATAAATGTGGAAGCTTAGAGAATATAAATGGACATTCTCAAATAATGAACATAAAACAGTGACAAAAACAAAAATGTCATATCTACATATTCACGGGTGGACTTTTAAATATTTAATAGAAATAACAGTAAGAATGACATCAACCACCTTGAGTCAGTCCATTTAAAAAATATTGCTTTTCCTAAGATCTCAGCTAGCGCCACTCCCGTAATTCATGATGTCTTTGTGCACAACCAAACCGCAAGGGCTGACTTGACTGTCTAGTTGCCACGGCCAGCTTGCTGTCTCTCAGACTCTAAGGACCGACCTCATGTAAATCAAAACTGAGTTAATCTACTCATATTTACCATTTTGTAAATGTGTTTTTGTAATGTTGGTTTGCACTTTCCAGGCACGGTAGACATTATTTAAATATTATTTCAATATATAAAATGGCGTAATATAAATAAAACTGAATTGAATTGAAACATTTCCCTGACTTCACAATTTACTGTACTGTACTTACCAGTTACTTTCACAAAACCTTCTGGGTACTTTCCAGGAACCTACAGGTTACATACAGAACTTATATATTACTTTTACAAGATCACAGGCTCCTCTCATGAAACTTACAGGTTACTTTCTTGAACTTACCAATTTCTGTCCAAACACTTACCAGGTACTTCCTACAACTTGCATGTTACTTTCTGGAATTTGTCAGGATCTGCACGTTACCGTCATCGGAACTCATAGGAATCTCACATAATCTCACAAGTTACTTTTCTGGAATATTATTCCTATTTTACAAAATTTAGAGGTTACTTTCAAAGACAGGACTATGTTATAGTGTGTCAGTCGCAACAGCTCATAATACAAACCAAGCCCAGAATGTTACCTGTAAGTTTCAAAAAGTGACCTCCATGTTCTGAAAAGTAACCTGTAACCTCTGGAAAGCACCAGGTTACAAGTCATCTCATAGCTCGGTCCCAGCAAGCACCCTTTTTTCTGGAAAGTAGTTTTTAAGTTTGCAAATTTTCCAGAGAGTACCTTGCAAGTTCTGGAAAATTCCAGAAAATCCCCTGTAAGTTTTAGGAAAGTACAGCCTCTGTGATGAATCGCTGCTTAATGTTCTTTAGTATTTTTGACACACTATTAATTTTGATGTCACTTGATCACTTAAATAAAAAAATAAAAAACCAAATATATAAAATATGTTTGGAGATGTAGTTCAGGCCTGTATTTACAAGCAAACTGCTTGTTTAAAGCTGCTCAAATGTAATTATTTTCCCAGTGAGCAACAGATGCAGTTTATATGGAGCCTATTGCAGGTCAGTTCAGGTCACTTTTTTGTAATCAAATAAGATTTTCTTTCTACCAGACTGTGTAATCTAGGCAGGCCATTTTAGAACAAGGCCCCTTACTGTTTTTACAGAGAGGGTTACTAGGAGACATTTAAGGATCCTGCCTGTTTTATTTCTGCTTTCAGGATTCAGATATTGATGTTTTTTCCACAAAATAGTTTTCATTTATATCTAAAAGTATCTGAACAAGTGTGAAACAGCTGTCTGAGTTGCACAAATTAACTGATAAACTGTGGATCTTGTTTAAGTGTGGAGAAACTGCTGCCCATGTTATTTAACAGATGCCTTTAAAACAGAAGTAAGGAACAAATAAAACCTGATGAGGCTGTGTGAGAGGATGAAAGCCTGACGTCTGAGCCAACAGAGATGTTCATTCCTGCTGCAACTCCCCCCCGGCTCGGGGTCTCCCATGACTACACTGTCCACCCTTCATTCCTACTAATAAACTATTCATTTATAAACCTGTTACATTTCAAAGCGTCCTCAGTGGAAGAGAACAAATAAAGAAAATTACATCCAGAATTGTAGACGAGACCTTGACAGAAAAAGAAAGGATAAACACTGTCCTCCTTTCTGGAGCTGTAATTGCATTGTGTCCGGCCGAAGGAATTGCTGGGTCAACCTGTGATGTCGACACATTTACATTCCTGTCGAGAGGGGAAGCAGCATATTCAACTGCTGGGTTCCAACTTTACAACAAGCATTTTTAAATAAATACAATACACACTTCTAATTGGTGGATTATTAATTTACAACCACTGTGAAATCAAAAGAGTCAATGTATTTAATGGGTTTTAGTCCACTCTGATCATTTTTCCATTAAAATGTGTTTAAATGGGTCATTTCTGATGTCCTCTGGATTAAAACAAATGAACAGATTCGAACAGCAAAATATAACAACCAACTTCTAACTAAAGGAATTCTTTATTTTCGATCTCGTTACTGCCTGAATTCATTTACAACTATATAACCTATTCTTTTCCATCATAACAGTATTAAAAATGTAGCCTAATATCTTAAAATCACAACCAAATGTTGTTCACACTCCAACTGCTAGATGGCAGCAAAGTGCTTCCAATACAATCCTTGGTTTGTATTAAATATGCATCAACAGACATCGGAGCAGCGTTAAGACCAGAGGCAGATTTTATGTGCTTTCAAAACACTGGTTTTAATAGGGATTAGGAGGGGTTGTGTGGTGTAGTTCTGAGCAGTCAGTATGCTACCTACAGCACTCCAACTGATCTCAGGTTCTAGATCCAAGGAGGAATTCTAATGGAGCACTCAAGCTAACAGCTAGGGAAGAACTAACTCAAAAGTTTGTTAAAAGTTTGAGACAATCGGGAATGTTAAATATTTATTTATTTGCAACTTTGCGGTTTCAGTGAAATGTAAATAATTTTATGATAATTCAAATTGTTAGTTTTCTGTTGTTAAGAAATGTATTGTATAATGCCTACTTTCTTTCTGTCGCCTCACATTAAAAACTATTCTCTTTAGTTTATTATTGTGATGAAAATTCAATTGATTAATATGTTGTTGTGAAACAAGATACCACTATTTTTGTTTTTACTAACTATGCATGAACACCTCTTGTAAGTCAACAATCCAGCTTAAAACTTTAGAAGGGATCCGATGTCATACTCACAGGTTAATGCTACATGCAAAAAGGAATCTATGTTCTTAGGCTTTAAATCATGTGTTTTATTTCCCATTTGGGATTCAGGCACAAATGAGCTTTATCAGAAATATTAGCAATACACGATTAGTGCTATAAAGAATAATGGTTAGGAGGTTACTTAAACTCAATAAGCTTTAAAATTGTAACACTAATGATACATAATGTGGTGGTGTTCCTCAGGGTTCAATGTTAGGACCAAAGTCATTTTAGTTTCATTGGTTTGTTATTTTGAATGCTTTATTTAAATGTGTTTGCAGTTGGTGAAATGTCGGAACTTAAAATGTTTTCATATTGAAATATAAATCTTTTAATTACAAAAGAGATAACTGATCATAATAGACAATGTTCACCTTTTGTTCAGAATAATCTCACTCTGAAAGTTCAGTTTAATTAAATGTTTTATTAAATTTATTAATATACTACTGATAGACAGCTGTCATCTCAAGGCAATTTACAAAACGCATTTCTTTTATATACAAAAATGTACAGTAAATTCCATCTAATCTGAAGTCGATTACACACATTCCCGTTTAATCCTAGATATAAAAAAAACTTCAGTTAAATCATTTTGTTATGCCAGAAGGTAAAACGTTTCTACCCTACATTTACCCTACATTTACCCTACATTTACTGGGGAGAGGGAGGTCTGGGTGTCTGTGCTGAGTAAATGTACTTATATTAAAGGCTGTATTTTAATGTTTCTCAGAGTGAGATCAAGCTGCCACAGTTAAAGAGGAAATTATTTTAAAGTTTAGATTTAAGTTTAAAGGCTGTAATTTATACATTCATGCTCAAAGCTCTTATGTGTTACGTCTTGTTTCTCTCTGTCTCCTAGTGCTTCAACTACTGACCTCTCGGGTGGGTTTGACACCACCGGGGGCTACCTGAGGAAGAGTCCGGACCAGTACAGCTCCAGGGGCAGCATGGAGAGCCTGGACCAAACCCAGTCTCCCCATCATCACCCTGTAATTCAGCAGCAACACCCACTGGGCCACCGCAGCCACTCTGGATCCCACCCGGCTTACTCCTCCTGCCAGCAGCTGTCCTCTGCCAGGTTCATGAAACACCCACCAAAACAAGCCAGCTGTTACTGTTCATGACATGAGGGAAAAACTTTAACTTTAGTTGTAAATCTACCTGCTAAAAGTCCAAGTTATCTCCATCATGGATATTATTTACTCTGGTTTGGTTATTTTTCTGTTGTTTTGTTTTGTTGCCTGGTTTACCTGGTTTTCAATTTAGTTTTGAAGAAGTGCTATTCCTGACTCTTCTCTTTTTTTTATTAGAGATTTTTTTAAATGTGAGAAAACAAATATTTTATAGTCTGGTCCTAGTTTTATTAGGATTAAACACCAAGAAATAAATAATTGACTTAGTTCTTCATTAATCATTAATTTGAGGCAAAACAATCCAGCGCCACAAAGTAGAGACAGATTTGCTCAACAGGAAACAGGAACATGCGATTTTTCTAAAGCATTACAAAATTATTTGCTTTCAAATAAAACAATTTAGCAGTAATCCCAGTCGAGTTTGATCAGTCTGAGGAGAAACCTGAACCTTCATGCCTGTGATTGTGGCTGCTTTCATTTGTGGTATCTTTACACCAATAAGTGACCATTCATTGAAGGAGCTGAAACTAAAGTTACGTATGTAACTACAGTTCTATGAATCCAGGATGACTGCCAGAGGGCACTGAATGTTCCCTTCACGCATGCGCAGTTCGAGTAATCATACCAACAGAGTCACACCTGTGACACCGGATGACTACAGAATCTTCTCGCGGAAGCAAGGATTCTGAGTGTCAGAGAATCTCTGGCGGGATTCATAGAACCGTAGTTACATACGTAACTTTCATTCTATTTCATCCCTACTGATCGCCAGAGGGCGGTGCTGAAAGCAGTGAATGACTAATATCAACCATGTCACGAGGAATCCTGAGCACATACCTCACTGAGAGGCCCAGCGGAGCCTCGCAAAAGAACCTGGCCCAGGGGATGAGGGGCGGCCACATCAACATTGTAGAAGCTTGCAAACGTGCTTGGGGAAGCCCGTGATGCAGCAGCACATATGGCCTCCAGCGGAAACCCCCTCATAGCAGCCCAGGAAGCAGAGACGCTCCTGGTAGAGTGGCCCTTCACACGAACCGGCAGCAGACGGTGTCCTGCACTCTAGGCGTGGCAGATGACATTCACAATCCAGTGGGAGAGACATTGCTTAGAAAGAGGACAACCCAGCCTGAGACCGCCATAGCACAGGAAAAGCTGGTCTGAGCGTCTAACAACTTCAGTGGCAGTAACGTATGCCTCCAGCGCCCGTACTGGGCACAAAAACTCAGACCCATGCGCCGTTGCACCTGACTGAGGCCGAAACCGAGCCAATCTCAATGGCTGGTTACGGTGCAAGCTGGACAACACCTTAGGCACACACGCAGTGTTAGGCCACAAGGCAACACCAGAACTATCTGGACCCCATTGGAGACATGAGGGACTGACAGAAAGAGCATGCAGCTCGCCAACCCTCTTAGCCGAAACAATAGCCAACAAAAAGGCAGTCTTATAAGAGAACCACTTGAGGTCCGCCTGCACCAAAGGCTTGAAAGGGGAGCAGCACAAAGCTTCGAGAACCAAGGGCAGATCCCAATTGGGCACTCTCCGAACCAGCGGCGGGCGCAACCTACGCACACCGCGCAAAAAAAGAGAGGCCATATTGTGGCTCCCCACCGTTCGGTCATCAACAGATGCATGATAACATGAAATTGCTGCGACATATACCTTGAGGGTTGAAGGAGAGCAGCCGTTATCAAGCAGGGACTGGAGAAACTCCAGAATAGTGGGCACCGGACAAGAAACCGGATCTTCATTGCGGCCAGAAGACCACTAAGGAAAAAAGACGCCGTCTGTTGACATACTGCTGACGAGTAGAGGGTGCCCTAGCACTCAATATGGTGCGCCTGACAGGGTCCAAACACCCAGTCAGCCTCCCAGTGGCCATGCCCAAAGCCGGAGACGCCATATCCGTCCCCCCAACTGGGACAGCAGATCCCTCCTGGTTAGAAGACACCATGGGGTGCTGTGACACAGACTCCGAACCACGGCCACGCTGGCCATAACAGGGCCACCAGCAACAACCTGTGGCCCTCTCTGAGAACCCTCCGTAGAGTAGGCCAAACCAGCGAGAGGGGCGGAAAAGCGTACAGGAGAACCCGAGGCCAAGGATGAGCTAGCGCATCCTGGCCCAGTGCGCCTGATACCCCTGTTGTGGAATACCACAGGGGGCAATGAGATGAGTCCTCCGTGGCCAACAGATCCACCTCCGCCTGACCAAAACGGTCCCAGATCATGCACACCACATCGCAGTGAAGGGACCACTCTTCCGGAGCAGGGGCCTGGCGAGAGAGAGAATCCGCGACCTGATTGCGCTCCCCAGGTAAATACCACGCTCGTAGGGTGGATAGATGAAGAGAGGCCCACTCCAGAAGATCCCTGAACACCTCCAGAAGGCGCGCCGATCTGGTGCCTCCCTGATGGTTGATGTGGTAAACGACAGAGGTGTTGTCTGTTCGAACTAGCACATGCCGTCCCTCTAGGTGGGGCAGAAAGCACCTGAGGGCCATGTGTACAGCCCGCAGCTCCAGGACGTTTATGTGTTCGGAGCGCTCCCGCTGATGCCAGAGACCCTGGCTCTCTGTTGCCACACAGCAACCCAGCCCATGGGGTTGGCATCTGTTGTGACCACCTTCCTGCGACACACCACTAACCCCAAAGGGACGCCCTTGGACAAATAAGTCTCGTCTCGCCATGGAGCTAGGCCACAAAGGCAAGTCCACGCCACCGTGAGCCTGCGACGCCTGTGCAACTTGGCGTCCAGGCGAAAGCTGTTGAGCCACCTCTGCAAAGGACGCAGAAGGAGCAAACCCAAGGGCACAACACGAGTGACTGAAGACAGTTTGGCTAGCAGCTGCAGGAAGGTGACGTAGGGAAACCGCCTGCCCAGCCTGAATTGACTGACCAACTGGAGTATGTCGGCCACCCTGAGAACAGATGGACGAGCCCTCATAGTTGTCGAGTCCAAAAGCATCCCAAGAAAAGTGGTTGTCTGGGACGGAAACAGGCAACTCTTCGCCAAGTTGACTTTGAGGCCCTATGGTGACACATGAGCAAGAAAGCGGCACGTATCTTGGATGGCACCTGCCCAAGAAAAGGAGCCAGTCGTCCAGATACGGAAGAATTCTGACTCCGGAGGCCTGCAGAGGAGAGAGGGCCGCTTTCACGCACCGAGTAAACACCCTTGGGGAAAGGGAGAGGCCGAACGGGAGCACCCGGAATTGCCAATGGCAACCCCGACAGGCAAACCTGAGAAAGCAGCGAAGTTCTGCTGCAATAGGCACATGAAAGTAGGCGTCCGTCAGATCTATTGACGTAAACCAGTCTCCCTTCGCAACAGCCTGAAGAACTTCTGACGTCGTAAGCATGTGGAAGGGAAGCACCCTCAGGAACTGATTGAGTCCCCTGAGATCTAAAATGGGGCGAAAACCGCCTGTTTTCTTTGGCGCGACAAAGTACATCGAATAGTAGCCCCTAGGTTGCCGCAGAAGGTCTACAGCCTCGATTGCACCCTTGGCCAGGAGGGCGGAAAGCTCCTGGTCCAGTGCTTGAGATCTCACTGGGTCGGTGATAACGGTCATTTTGGCCCACCGTGAGAAGGGGGGCCGCCATCAGAACTGTAGCCTGTAACCGTGGGTCAAAGTGGCAACCACCCACTGATCCACAGTATGAGCAGCCCAGAAACTGAGCTGCTGATGGGAAATCTCACAGAAATGTCCGACGGCTGGCCCGGTGGCATCATCTTCGACCCCCACTGCCCCTGGGAGCCCTGGGTTGGGGCGACCAGGATCCCCGGGTCTGTCTAACTGGGCGGCGGACTGGCTGACGAAAGTCTCTGCTGGGTCTCTGCCACACCTCTCGGGGATAGAACCCCACAGACCTATCACCATGCTGAGGTGGCGGCCGGGCACTCGGGCTAATGGAAGGACGGCTCGAGCGCTGAGGAGGAAGAGGGGGCATACTCCTTCGGAGGCCAGAAAGCTGCTTGCTAGTCTGGCGCGCCTGAACAGTTCGCTCCAGCGCCTCCACAGCTGCTGATCCGAACACCTCCCCCGGCACGACTGGTACACCCCTGAGGGTCCCACGGCATGCTTCCGTCAGAGGAGACCGTGCCAGCCAGACCTGTCGACGAGCTTGGATGAGAAAAGACATGAAACGGCCGAGCTCTCTGGTCATCAGCGCAAAGGCCTGCAATGCTGCGTCGTTAAACCCCACTGCCGCAGTTGCACCACCAGAGTCCTGAAGGGATGCAGAGAGGGCAAACATAAGATGTGCCATGGAATTGCCAACGCGGCCAGCACGCGCTCCTGCATTGTATGCTTTACACAAGAGATCATCCGTCACCCAACACTGAGTACGTGGGCATCGGACATCAGGACGCAGGGCCTCATCTGGTGATACGATCAGTGAAGCAACAGCGGGTTCAACTGCTGGCATACGGTCCACGCCTGCCTTGACTGACTCGTGCATGGCAGCTAACACTCGGCCATCTGTGGAGAGACGCGACAACGCTCTTGGGTCCCACCAACAGGTGTGCATTTCCCTCAGGTACTCCTCTGATGGAGGGATAGAAAATGGAGTAGGAGCCTGTCCACGCCTGAAAAAGGCACTTCTGGTAGCATACACCTCTCCTGGTGGGAGCCCCAGCTGCAGCTGCCTCAGGGGCATATACATGACCTCCCGCATAGAGCCGTCACTGGGGTCACCAACTGCACTCTGCGAAGAAAATTAGCCAGTCTCAGAGGCTGGGGAGGACTGCGCCTCCTCCTCATCTCTAAATTGAGACGCTGATGCGGCCAGAGACAAAACATCCTCCTCCACAGACAAATCAGTCATGGGTGGGGAAGAGAGCCCAACTCTGTCGACAGCTGCTCAACCAAACAGTTTTAAGGAAGGCTTAACGCCGTGAGTCGAAACGGACCACACGGTCGAGCACACTGGGAAAGGGGGCGAACACCGCTGCCGTCACCAGGTATAGAGCCAATCTAACAGCAGCCAAGCTGCAATAACACCACAGACAGACAGGGCGTCCAGGCAACGGGGAAGCAAAGCTCATACGAACAACAAGCGAGAAGAAATAAGGAACAGAGCCTCAGATGACGTAGGCATATATGGCCTCTGGTCATCCGGTGTCACAGGTGTGACTCTGTTGGTATATTTACTCGAACAAAGGGAACATTCAGTGCTTTCAGCACCGCCCTCTGGTGGTCAGTAGGGATGAAATAGAATAAAATATATAAAAACAAATGTAAAAGAATCTATCAAAGTGAAGTTCTGTATAGCTGGAGGTTTATTTCAATAACAATTTAAAGAGAAAACTGAGTGCCAATTTAATAAGACAGATTAGTTATTTAATTAATTAGCAGTTTTTAGCCTTTCAAATAACTAATTTCAGCTGATTTTAAAATTTGTTAATTATTTTAAAATTAATTAACTTATTAATTAAAAACTGTCTTTTACATTTTGTCTTTTTAAAATGACTCCATCCACATTTAAAATCCTTTCTTTGATTTCATTTTAAATCTGTTTATTGAATTAATTAATTAATTCATTCATTATAAATTAATTAATTAATGTTGGCATTAATTAATTAATGAATGAATGAATTAATACTTTTGCCACATCTGTGAAAAGAACAGGGCGCCGGTGTCAAACCTGCTAATTCCAGTGTTCTCTGGCAAACGGCGGTTCAGCTCCACGGTGCCGGGCCGTGAGCCGACTAGAGGATATTGGGCCCTCAGGCCACCCTCATTAAGTCTTTAAGCCAGTTTCCCGTTGGAGGTCACTTTGTAGGGCTCAGGCTCATCCTGTTCCTCCTTGCACAAAGGAGCAGATACCAGTCCTGCTCATGGGTTAAGGACCTCTGACAGGCCCTGTCCAGCTCTCCTAGAATAACTGCCTGTCTCCTTTAATCTTCTCGATGCTCTTGAGACTGTGCTGGGAGACACAGCAAACCATTAGGCAATAGTACGTATTGATGAACTATCCTGGTGGAGTTGGACTGCCTGTGCAACCTTTGTAGGGTCCAGGTATCGCCTCATGCTACCAGTAGTTGCACCGACCCTGGTCAAATGTAAAACTACTGAAAATCAGTCAAAAAAATGAGGAGGGAGAAACTGTCTGTGGCCTCCACCTGCAGAACCCCTCTTGTTTTTGGGGTCGTCTCAGTGTTGCCCCTTCAGGGCACCTGTTGTTAATTGCATTAACACCAAACCAGCTGACACTGATTAACCACCTCCTCTACTACTGAACTGACGAGATCAATATTCCAGGAGGAAAGCCGACTTGATATTATACTCTGATTAAAAAGTGTTCTTCTAATTTTTTGAGCTGTGTACTTTGCTGATCACAAGTTGGACACCTTTTTGCGTTCCAGGTCCTCAAATAGCATTGACCACCTGCACAGCAAGCGAGACTCCGCCTATTCCTCCTTCTCTACCAGTTCCAGTATTCCAGAGTACCTTGCCTCAACACCTTCATTCAGTCCAGAGCGCTCCTATTCTCTGGAAACCGTCCCTCAGAGAGCAGGAGGAAGTGCAGAGATGCTCCAGGCTGACATACGATATGTCCGGACTGTTTATGATGCCCAGCAGGGTCTGTCTCAAGAGCATGAGCTAAACTCCTCCAGAGGCGGGGCGAGATCTGGGCCAGGAAGAGATCACCAAGGTACACTTTCTATTTCTTAAAAAGTTTTCTAAAAGGACCTTTTTCTTGTACTTATAACATATTTTTGTCAATGCTGCAGGTTCAGTTGGTGGGGTCTGTTACCGCGGTGCAAACGGTAGCAACGCCAGTGGCAGCAACTGCAGTGGCGTACCAGCTTCAAACAGACACAGCGTGGGACCAATATGGGGACAGGCAGCCAGTCGCAACTCCTTCGAGAGCCTGAAGGGGGCACCAGCTCCGCCAAGGCGCAGCGACAGCTATGCCGCCATCAGGAACCACGAGAGGCCAAACTCCTGGTCCAGTCTGGACCACGCCCGATCACTACGGTGAGTAGCGTCTGGTAAACATCTTTTCACACAGAAGCAGACTATCGAGTTACGTAAAAAGTAACTAAAACTAAAAATTAGTTTGTTCCACTCAACATATAGGGACAGATCCAACTTTTAAAACCAAAAAACATAGTTATTAATGACTAATGATGTGGTCTGTATAATAAACTCCAATAACAGTTGAAGGTTCCTGTGAAAGCAGATGACTACATGTATGAAATCAAACGTTCAGATAATTTATTTTATCTATGGCATTGTGTGTTACGCAGGACTCTGCAGAAAGGCTCCTGGCATCACTCCAGCGGTCCCGTTGCCACAGGTAGCTGACAGATTCATCCTAGAGTAAAAAATTTTTTTTCGTGTTTTGCTTCCGAACAGACAGAAGTTCTTGTAGTATAGTGGTTTTGATCAGTAGTTTTCCAGGCTTTCTAAATATCTCTTAGAGTTAATCATTGATCTGCCATTGCGTGAAGGAGCGAAAAGGTCCACAAGGAAACTTAGAAATTCGTCTCGCCAAAGAACCAGAAGGATTGTACCCCTGGAGTCCCTTCAGGAAGTCCTACAAAATGCTTTGGGTCATAATGTGCAACCATCAGTCGCCATTTTTCTAAAACACATGCATCCTTTAATGGTCACATACTGGACTGAAATTGAGCTGCCAAAGTCCAAAAAAGACCTTTTATAGATCTTCAGAAAGCCTGGAGAACTTCATATTAATACGGATTAAAAAGATAACAACAGGGGCTGATGGTGTAGTGGTTAAGCGCGCAACCATGTACAGAGGCCACAGTCCTTGAAGCTGCCGTCCCGGGTTCGAGTCCCGGACCCGGCAACATTTACCGAATGTCTCCCCCTCTCTCTACCCCTCTTTCCTGTCTACCTACTGTCAAAAATAAAGGAAAAACAAATACAGTTTCAGTTTATAAAGTTTGAGGAATCATGAGAAAACTGATAAACACTGATGTCTTACCTTGGTTTTAGCTAAAGGATCATATGGCATAGATGGTCAGCTGCATACTGTGATAGAGAAGAGTCCAGAGAGCAGTCCCACCATAAAGCCCAGACAGGGCGGAGGGTTCTCCCAGCCCCCGTCCCCTACTGGACCCTTCTCAGGTTCCGCAGCTACCACCTCCCCGCCCAGCCGCCTTATTCTTCCTGCCAGCTTGTACCCGGTTCCCCAGCCTGAGCCTCAGTATGCGCAGACACCAAGCTCTGGTCCGGGTCCTGGTCCGTCTGGAGTCTACACAGCCCTGACCACGGAGAGCAGCCGGCAGCAGGGGGTCAGGAATGAGGTTGTGAGGGATGAAAGGATGTCAGCCACAGAAAATGGCCACCAAAGTATCAGTTCTTCAGTGCATTCCTGCTCCTCCTATTCAGGACCTGGCTCTTCACAGCTCAGGTCTCGAGTGTCTGAGGCGGACAGGTGACGTTTGGCTTTATTTACTGTCTTAAATGGAGTAGAGACAGCCTCCCTGGTATTTCCAGGTTGGATAATTAATAATGTTTTCTTGTTTTTAGATGTTTCTGCTCATGTTAAATAAGTCTTGTCTTTTTAGTTGGTACCAACAACAAGAGTCCAACACTGAAACCCATAAACCACATGTAAAAACTACTGGAAGTAGATCTGAGGGTCCGACTGGAGCCCAAAGACCTTACAAAAACCATGGACCTTACAGTCAGAACTTCAATGAATCCCAAGGACAACAACAAGAACACAACCACGAATTCAGAATTACCCCAGTCCACTCAGTCCCAGATCTTAGGACCTTGTCCTCACAGGAGAGGAGTGACCCCAGAGACAAGAGCCGGTACGGTACAGGAACATCCTGCTGCTGGATTTATTGGATCTTTTCCTGTAAATCATTCATTTTGATGTCGTTCTTCTCTTCATTCAGACAAAGAGACCAGCCCAGCGTTCATTCAGAACTACCCGGATCTTCCAGGGTAGCCCAGGGCCAGGTGTTACCCACTGCAGGCCCTACCTCCATCCCGCAGCCATCTGCCTGCCACTTCAGCGACTCAGTAGCTCCTCAGTACCAGTCCGGTAACCACAGAGAGTCGGACAAGGACAGTGAGCACCCTCTGACCCGCCTGGAGATCGCTCTCGCTGAGGTCCAGTGCTGCGCCAGCCCCAACACCCAGGACACCAGTAGCACCCACAGTCCGGCCCGCAGTCTCTCCGTTTTGGAAAAAGTCAGTCACTTTGAGCGTCGAAAAGCTGGGGGAAAACAGCGCAGCTACAGCACCAACTCTTACAGCAAAGCTTTTCATCTAGGGGTAAGTCACACAAACTTCCCACCATCTTCTCGTTACATCCTTTAACTGAGCAGTTAATGCTTTTTACCAGATTGGACCCACCGGTCCTCTCATAATGCATGGCTATCTGAGCTGTCTATATTTCCTGCACTTCAAACTTACATAAACTGGATTTCTGCAGCTATATTTTACAAATTCACTGCTTTATATTATCTTATTTCGATTCAGATGACCGACGAAGGTCGCAGTTTCCCATGTGGAGCAGAAGACCTTAGAAATATGCTAGAAAGGAGCACAAAAGGGACCAAACCCCACAGGACAATGAGTTACAGAGGAGGCAGCAACGAATACATGAAACACAGGTAAGAAAGTCTGAATTGACAGATAAAAGCAAGTTCAGCTGTGTGGATTTAACAAAAACTGAACCAGGTTTTAGGAGCTGTGCTGCTTGCTGCTTCCACAGTATTTAGGAAGTAAAGTATCATTTAGGTGCTGCTGATCAAATGCACTGATTGACTGATCTTCATCAAGCTTGTCAACCTCTATAAAGGCAGGTGCTTTGGCAGATTGCTGGTCAGAACCATACAGAAAGGTGGAAAAACATAAGCAATGACCCTAGAGAAGCAACTGCTGCAGCCCATCAATCTCAAAAGGGTTATAAGGCCATTTACAAACAGTTTGAAATCAATCATTCTACACAGAGAAGATACTTTTATAAGTTAAAAACATCTCAGACAGCAGCCAGTCTTCCCAGAAGTGGACATCCCAGCAGATTCAAACCAAGGTCAAAGCATGAAGCTCAGAAAAAAGACAAAAAACCCAAGAGCTCCATTCCTGACTCTACAGGCCTCAGTTAGCAGGTTAAAGTTAATTACAGGACAAGAAAATATTTATGGTTAAGAACCAGGGTTTACATTGTGTCTTTAAACAACCAGTCACAATGCAAAATCAGAAGGCAAGTAAAACATTATTTTAATAAAATAATATTTTAAAATAACATTTGTCATAACATTAAAACACAAAACAGAACAAATGAACTAGCCTCACGGCTTAGAGGCCTGTTCGCATCAGCTGTGCTGTTAGCTTGCTAGCACTCAAACAGTTCAACTTTTAGCAACACACACAAAAGCAATATAAACATATATAATATAATACAAACAATGTTTAGATTCTTCATTCTAAACTAATTTTATCTGCTCAAAAATCGCCTCTTACACGAACAGTTCTGATGAACAGGAGGATAGGAGGTCCAAAGGGCATTGGGGTGTGTAGCGAAGGTGGCACTGGGTTGGTGTTTGGACCGGCAAGCAGAAAGGTGTGCATGCAGCGGTTCTTATATGTCCTCTCAGGCAGGGAGCAAGGAAGCCGCTTCACTTCACGTGATTAGAGACACCGTCACGTCTGGGCAAATCTCTGGCTCAGATTCCTTTTCTGCGGTCGCTCAAAAAGAAAGTTTTAAGACAAGAATGTCTTAATTGCCCATTTAGCACAAACACAGGGCGCTTGAAAAACAGATGGTAGTCAACCCTGGACCCTATTTTGAAGAATTCATATTACCAGCAAGTGAGACATTAACAAGTGGATCTGAATGAAGCACAAGACTTCAGAAACACTTTTCTTTAGACAGATGCGCCCAACATAGAAATATGTGGCACTGATATAAAACATCATATTGGAGCAAACCAAGCACAGCCTATCAGTGCAAAAACAACATACACTGTCAAGCACTGAGTTTGGGGGCTGATGATCCACTGGATAAGAGAAACTTGCAGTTATTGAGTTCCTCATAAGCTCCTCTGTGTACTAAAGTATTTTAAAGTCAAAAGGGATTTAATTTCTTCAAAAGCTGTAGCTTGGACCAAATTGGCCCATCAGCAGGACAGTGATCCCAAAAACACCAGCAGATCTACAGCAAAATGACTGAAAATCAAAAGAATTAAGGTTGAAATGTCGAGGTGGGACCTTCAGGTACAAGGATCTGCAAACCTCCATGAACTAAAGCAACATTTGAAAGAAGAGTGGAGATAAATTATTCATGACGTGAGGGATTGATAAAATCAGCCAATAAATGACTGCAGTTATTGCTGCTGAGGATGGTTCTACGGCTTGTTGGATCATGGGGTGTAGTTTTCACAGATTTCTTCTGGCTTTTGATACTACTGTTGATCTCAGATTATATTTATCTAATCTTAAGACCATTTATGGTCTGATAGGTAAAGCCTTATAAGAGTTGCACTTACTTTCTAGAAGTAGTTTAACCGTGTCTATAAGTATGCATCCAACAAATCAAGTCACAAAAGGCGGTTAAATTACTTCTGTTTGGCCTGCAGGACTCCCGTCGATCCTATTTCAGCCCTGCAGAGAAGCCGCAGCAGCTTCCAACTGGACGGATCAAAATATGGAGACATCAGCAAGAACCTTCCCTGGCGACATGAACTCCAGGAGATAATGGACCCCCTGGAGGACACAACCTCAAACAGGTCAGAGTGCTCACAGAGATCAGAGTCCCCCAACAGGTTTATGTTCTTGTCCTGATGCTGGGCACGTCTCTCAACAGATCCTACAGGGATTCTGTGAAAGACGCCCAGCCTCACGTCCTTCGCTCCACTTCATTCAGACTGAAAGAGCTAAGCTCCTCAGTCAGCTCTCCATCTTCTGGTGTTCCTCTTCCTGTCATCTCCTCCAGCAGTCCTCAGGCTTTCCCCGTCTCTGCTAAATACAACTCACTAGAGAAAAAAGGCCCAAAAACCAAGCCCAAACCCCAGGGCGTTGTCATCACTCAGCAGCCACCAGCCACTTCCCCTCATACCCCAAAGGAGAGGCATGTAGTCAGCCCTGACAATGGATGCCAGAGTCCGCCACCCCTCCCTAGCGTCCCACCAGTCGGGCCCCCTCCTGTGACAAGGATCTGTGGCCGCAAGCGTCTGACAGCAGACCAGAAGAAACGTTCGTATTCAGAACCTGAGAACATGAACGAAGTTGGAGTTTCAGATCCACAAACCACTGCCCTCTTCCGGCGTAGAGGAGGTATAAAGACCTCAGTCAAGTTCTTATTGCATTGGTGTGTGTTTCATTGTCTAATCTATTCCGGTCTTCCAGAAACTAGTGTAGCAGACCGTCGGAAGATGTTTGAACTTGCATCAAGGCATGTTGGTGCCCCTCAGAGTGCCATGTCAAGGTCTGATATGCGGCAAGTTCGCCAAGACGCTCTTGTTGAGTATGTGGAGAGGAAGCGAGGAGTTAGGAGGGAAGAGGGAGGACACAGGAGTGGATCAAGGCCTCGCAGCGCTTATCTGCAGCCTGAACAGGGCTACCAAACAGGTTAGTGTAGGTGGGGGATATCTCATTTGGTTCCTCGTGTTGTTCTGCATCTTTTTTGTTGTGTCCCTGCTCCAACACATCTGAATAAAATAGTTTAATTATGTCCTCAATATGTCATTAAGTTCTGCGGAGACCTGTTAATGACACGTTGTCGTCTTCTCCTGTTGATCAGACACCTGCAGCCTCTCCTCCACCTACAGCCTACTCTCCGTTCAGGACACGGACCCAGATCAGAGCATCCTTTCTGGAGAGGGCAGCCTCTGCTCAACCCTTACTCCTGGACCTGATCTGCGGAGCCTTCAGTCCAACCTTTTCTACCCAGGCAGGGTGACCACACCCAGACCTCCAGCTCAACCAATACCTGGGTAGCCAATCTCTAGCACCTGCATTATCTAACTGGTTTTTAGTTGCTACCAAGTGCAGTTAGTGGGATGCAGGTTTATCATTTCCTGACTCTGGTGGATCTTTTCTTGCATGAACTTCATAACTCGTTCTCATGGTGTGTCTTCTCTCAGTTCTTCTTCTAGTTCCAGTCTTGATCTTCATACCCAAACCGGCCAGGATCTGAACCCTGAAGCAGGAATCAACAGAAATAGTCAGTCTATGAACAACGACTCAAACAGAGGCCAAGACCAGCAGACTGCTGAGCCTCAACACCAGCCTGGACTGTCTGAGAAGCTCAACGAGGCTTTGCAGAGGGCCGGGCCGGTTCACAGGTCTGGCAGGTCGGCCTCTGCTGAGGATCTCCTGGAGCGTTTGGAAAAGGAATACTCACCTCAACACATTCGCTCTCGCTCATCCCCAACTGCAGAGAAACTCGACCAGGTAATCCTGAACTATATCCAGGGACGTACGAAAATGATTGGAGCAAGAAGACTCCATGCTAAGACTCTGCAGATAAAACTCACAGACCTATATTGAGTTGCACTGACAGATCGTTTGTGTTTTAGAACTTACTTTCAGGTGATGTCAAGATGTTCGGCCTCTTCTTTTCCGAATCTGGACGCTGTGCTCTGGCTGCAGACAGGTGCAGCACATCTGCATTCATACAACATTCACACAAACCGCTGTCAGGTTAAACATGGTGTCGTCTTAGCCTTTGACCGTCACCTTTTGAACATGTCTACACCTGATTTCAGCCCACTTCTGCCCACTACTCTTTTAATAACCAGAAATAAATTGAGAAAAATACATTTTAACAGTTTTTGGGATATTGAAACAAATGTAAAACATCAAGTTAATTGAATACTAGTAAAAAACAAGATAAATATGAACCTCTAAACTCATAATACAACCTGGTTCAACAGGTACTCTGTCCATAACACAGTAGGGACATTTTAGACTTTTTGTAAGTATCCTGAAGGCAGTACATAAGAACCGCGCTATTGCATATTGCTACTGATGTAGACGGTCGGCTTGTCTGTGCTTTAGGTTGTTTGTTGGTTTAAGACCAACTATGAAACCATTTGTTCTGCTGCTCATGTCAGAGTCAGCCATAGAGGAGTAAAAGGGCAGATTAAGGAATGAAGGGACAACACTGGAAGAACTTTGTGAAAAGAAAGTTAGATGATGAGATTAATAAAGACAAATAACGATGAGGAAACATCCTGTAGGGAAAGATAAGGAAAAGATAAGCAACTGAGGAATTCAAGTTAGTTTAAGGAGGAGAAGATAAGAATAAAGTAGCTTAAAACAGAAGAGGGGTGAAAAAGGAAGGCAAGAAAAGAGAAGGATAGAGGAAGATGGTATAAATATAAATTTAGCTTTTTATTTTGTTGACCGCAGCATCTCTTTTTATCTAACTAGTTCTGAATTAGAAGTTGTTCAAGCCTCTCAAACAGAATTGTTCACATCTCTCTAAAGAAATCCATCACCTAAAGGGAGGTGAGGTGTTCCACAGGGATGAGTGCTGGCCTCCCTTCTGTTCTGTTTTTACATGATTTGTCTCAGCTAACAGAGACCAACATGTTACTTAGAAAATCAGTTCAAGCACGAGTAGAAAGACCCAAGAAGAAAAAATTAAATAATGGTTAAATGCATCAATGGTCTTTTGGTCTTCACATTATCATTATGCTTCACATAGTTAAACCCTAGGTAGTTTTTAGGGGCCACAGAAAAGAATTTGTTCTCTAGGAATAAAATGACTGAAGAACATAAATGGCTGGTAGAGTTAGATGGAAGACAGAAAATAAAGAGTAGTGAGATATATAGAAGCCTATTGCAGTTTTAATTTAACCATTGATCTTACCTCTAATTATAAACATACTTAGATTGTTGTAGGCCTGATCTGATACTTAGATATAAACTGTAATTAACATTACAAAGTTTTTATTTTTTTATGTCTTTTTCTCTCTCAGACCTGCAGACATCCATGCATCAGAGGGCCTTATTTCTCCCGAGGCATCCCAGTACAATGAGAGCACTCTCCAGTCTGCAGTGTCTTCTCAAGGTGAGCGGTTTTTAAGAGCGCTTCTGTTTTAAAGACAGCTACACTGTGCAAACATGTCCAGACTAAAACTGCCATAGATTTGAATTAGGCGTCTTTTAGATGTCCAAATCCCAATTAAGTAATAAATGTTTGCATTTAGTTAAGATTATGATGAATAAATCAATGCAGCAGATGAGGGGCTGAAACTCAAAAACATTTAACATCCAAATGAGCTAATCAGCTACACAACTGTGATGGAATGATATGTAGTATGAAATCCATTGATTCATTAAAGCCAGTGATTCCCTGCTGAGGAATCGCTGCCAAGAATTCAGTTCTTAATTTTTTGAAAAAAACATCTCTGTTCATCCATCCATCCATCATTTTCTCATCTTACCATCCGTCCAATCCTCAGTCCGCCCGTCCATTTATCCGTCCAACACTTTCCAGCTCATTCTTGGGGATCCTAAGGCATTCCAGGGTCAGTGGGGATTCTTTATAAGACCCCTAGTGGATATTTAATGATTAATATTGGAATCTAGATGCAACTGGATTAATGTGAACCTTCTTTTATTAATCCAAATACTATAAGACATCTGTTATATGTCTTTGTACCCAAACAGCTGTCTACTATCCAAGTATTTGTGATACTTTCATGGTCTCATTAGTGCGTTTTTCCCTTTTCTAAATAATTTCTCTCAAAATTATCACTCAAACCTTTTTCTCCTCTGGTCCTAGACATCTCTCACCCTCCCGTCACTCATAGGGAGCGGCAGAGGAGTGTCGAACGTCTCGGAGCCTACAGCACCTCCACCTTGGCGGCCTCTGTCGGTCTTCCCTTCCCCTTCTCTCCTGCTGGGAATCAACAGGACAGCGGCGCTGCTGAGTGGGAAGCCAATGAGAGGCTGAGCCAGGCCAACCTGGATGCCATTACTTTCTCGGAAATCCGGCAGACCAGTGATGGAGAAAGCAGGATGAATGCCACTGGTGGAAACAGCGACAGACTGACGAGACACAGTCTGTGCGACACCAGAGTTTCAGGTGAAACCGTGAAGGATGGACACAGAAGCAGAACCTTCAGTTTAGAGTTGACAGGAGGTCATTCTGCAGAAAATACCAAACCAGCTTCACCAGTCACATCAGCACCACCACCATACAGGAAGCCCAGTGGGAACTCCACCTCCTCCCATCTGTCCGTCCATCCACACCTGTCCTCTCTGAGAATCTCTGAATCCAGCCTCTTCGGCTCCTTTGAGCAACAGCAGCTGCAGACATCAACAGGAAACCTTCAGGAGATTTTGGATGAGGTCTTCTACCACAATTCTCCTCCTCCTCCTCCACCTCTAACATCACCAATTAAGGAGACAAACATCATGGAGGACTTCCCTCCTCCTCCACCACCACCACCACCACCACCTCCAACTGAGATGGAAGCTGAACATCCGTCGTTAGAAAGGTTGGTTCCCAAGCGTTCCTGCATCTACATTCATTATTAAAGCATTCCTAACTGCTTCTCCTCTTTTTCTCCACCAATAGCTCTAATTCAGATATGATAAACAACTCTATTCCCATCCTGAAGTCTTCAGTTCAGTGCTCTCTTCCACTGAAGCCACAGCCGTCCAGCTCCATCGCCACTTCCACCGCGGCCGAGGACGTCCTTGTCTTCGAGTACCAGCCGCTACCCAAGAGGGAAAAGACACCCGAGGAGCTGAGAGTGGAGGCGTTGGCTTGTCAGCTGGTTCGTAGTTCGGCTCCACGCTCTTTTCAAACATAGATACAGTGACACAATGCAAAAAACCTGAATCGCCACGGTTAGATTTAGGGAGAAAATATTCAGAAAATGATGATTGAAGACTGATCAGGTTGTATGAAAATTCTTACTGCACAAACAAGGAGTTTTCCACAAAGTTTCGGAGTTGAGGCCAGAGCTTTGTGAAGGCTGTTCCAGAAGCTTAATGTAATTCTGCTTCATCCAATCCAAAACCAGTTTGGTTGCTTGTTTGGGATCCATGTCCAGCTGGAATCCTCAACTGGGTCAACTTTTCAACCATCTAGCTGTTGGTTTGAGGTAACTTTAAAGAATTTGGAGATGGTGTTTACTTGCCTTCCTCCATCCCCTTTATGTAATGCACCGGTACCACTGGCAGTGAAACAGCCCCACAGCATGATGCTGCCACCGCCATCCTTGACAGTGTCTTGGATTTAAATGCCTCACCTTGACTCCTCCAAACACTCTTCTTCCTTCATCTTTTAACCTAAAACTTTGCTCCATGCAGCATCTCCCTCATTCATGCGTGCACCTACAAATTTCAATCCAGCTTGAAGGTGCTGATTTTGGATCAAGACCTTCTTTTTTGGTCCACACCCTCTCAGTCTGTGGTGATGTAAAACTGGCTTCACTGCATACAGGGACCCTGGAGTTCGAGTGGTTTCCAGTTTATGTGAGGCTTGAGCCTTGGAGGTTCCTGGGTTGTTCCTGATCATTTTAAGCAAATTTCTTTCCTTTAAGGTTAACTGTTTGAGTCAGATTGCTGAAACATGGACAAAACTTGAAATGTTCTCCGTAATGCTTCTTTTATGTATATTTTTACTTTCTTCTAACTCTATTTTATTTTCCTGTTGCTTAGGTGGCACAGGATCCCTCTCTGGCGCCCCTGCTGGACACTTGGAGTGAATGCACTGTGAAGCTAATGGAGGAGATGTTTTCAAACAGTAGCCTGACTGGTGAAGCACTGAGGGAGCGCAGAGGCAGTTCACTTGCAGCTGAAAGGTAATTTAAATATGATAAATGTATAATATCTATTTTTTTTCCTTCTGCGGAACTAGTGGCTTTTATTTTTGTTATTTTTCCAAAGTAGGCAGACAGGAAGTGGGGTGGAGAAAGGGGGAAGGCATGCAGCATAGGTCTCTGGGGTCGGGATTCGAACACAGAACCTGGGTCAAGGACTAAGGCTTCTGTATGTGGGTTGCATGCTCTACCGCTACACCACGCGCCCCAAGTTAATCTTTTTGAAATAGAAGTTTTAACATGAACTTTCAAATTAAGGTTGATGTAAATTCTTTCAAATATTGGTTTAAACATTCCAAGGAGTTTGTTTAAAAGGGACTTTCAAACTAAAGCTTACTTAGGCTCTGTCGTCAGTTAGATTGTTACACAAGTTGGTTCAAAATTCAGAACAAAGCTTTTGTATCTTAGTTTTTCAGGCAGAAGCTGGTTCAGCGCCCTGCTTTCTGAGGTTTCTATGTAGGACAGGAGGTCATAAGGTGTTTACTTCTCCTGAAGACCCGCAGACTGAGCTGTTTACAACTGAACTTAATAAGAAACATTGGAGAAGAAAAGAAACATTTATCACTTTGTTCGCTGACTGACTCCTTGTCTTATCACTGCTGAAGAAGTGGAGGAGGGACGTTGAGGACCTGGAAAGTCAGCAACATGTTGAGCTGAATTCCCTCTCATCGGAAACAACAACAATCAATTAGGAGTCAAAACGGACTCGGTTTTTAATTTTGTGTTTTCAAATTAGTGATTAAATGTGCGCAAATGTGTTTTTCAGTGTTTTAAGAAACAATACTGTAAGTCTGCACTATGGCATGAGGGGTGTAATACTGTCAGGCTGAGCGATGAGGTAACCTGGAGGTCACAATGTGTTTTTCTTGGCTGGCTGTCAGAGTTAGACGGAGGTGACTTCATCAGGAAAGACAGGAGATACCAGACTAACCTGATCATTGCTTCCCAGCAGCCGAACATCAGCCTTCAGCCTCAGTGTTTCATTAAAACAAGGATACAGTTTGACCTGAAAATGACCACAGATCAGAGCCAATCATTTTACCTAGTTAAACTAGTTAATGCAGACAAAGAACTGGTTGACACTGACATCTAGTGGCCAGGTGGTATAACTGCACCATTTTTATCCATGGATACATTAACACGTAGATAAAATAAGTGCCCCCTGAACCTAATAACTGGTTGTTCCACCCTTGGCAGCAACACCTGCAGTCAAGCATTTGCAATGACTGACAATTGGCGCTCTTATCTTTGCAGAATTGTTGTAATTCAGCCACACTGAAGGGTTTTCAGGCATGAACGGGCTTTTTAAGGTCCCTCCACAGCATCTCAATCAGATTCAGGTCCGGACTTGGACTACACTTTTCCAAAGTCTTCATTATGTTTGTCTTAAGCCATTCAGAGGAGGATTTGCTGGTGTGTTTTGGATCATTGTCCTGCTGCAGAACCCAAGTGTGTCTCAGCTTTAGGTCACGAACAGGTAGCTGGACATTCTCCTTCAGGATGTTTTGGGAGACAGCAGAATTCATGGGTCCATTTACCACACCAGGTCTTCCAGGTCATGAGGCAGCAGATTAGCCCCAGACCATCACCCTACCTCTACTATGTTTTACTGCAGGTATGATGTTCCTTTTCTAAAACGTTGTGTCATTGTTAAACCAGATGTAATACGGGACACACTAGGGTAGCACAATATATCGTGAACATATCATCATTATATCAGTTTGTGCAATATTCATAACGCAGTGGACTGATAGGAGTGAGTGAGCTATTGATGGGCTCTTGGAGTAATTTTTGTAGGTCAGCAACTCCTGGGAAGGTTCTCCACTGTTCCATGTTTTCTCCATTAGAGATGGAGATGATGGTTCTCATTGTGGTTCTCTGGAGTCCCAAAGTCTTAGATATGGCTTCCTCTTAAAGCCCTTTCCACAATGATAGAGTTCAGTGAATTAGTTTCTCATTCATTCTTGAATTCTCCTGGATCGCAGCAGGATGTCTGGCCTTTGAGGATCTTCTGGTTTACTCCACTTTGTCGGGCAGGTTCTGTTTCAGTGTTTTGTTGATTAAGAAAAGGCGTGGCTGTAATCAGGCCTGGGTGTGGCTCGAGAAATGTGACCCAACGCAGGAGGGTTTTCACTTTTCCACAGAGGGCCAGGTTGGTTTGGTTTTCTTCTCCTTCCTGTTCTCCTTCTTGGACACCTTCATTTAAACAGTGAATTTTGTGATGACTTTTTCTCTGTCTAATATTTAAATTGTTTTGATGATCTGAAACATTAAAGTGTGACAAATGTGCTTATATATGCATTTATTTCAGAATTAATTTAATTATTTCAGCACATCATGACGTCAGCATTACCTATTAACGTCAGGGGGCGGGTCTAACACTGCTATAGACCAGGCGATTGGTCCACACTTGATTTGATCTGTGGGTAAACCAATCAGATATTAGAGGATATTTCTTGAGCCTTATTGAATTTTTTTCACAATGCAAATGTAAAATAATTAATACTGTAATAATAATATATATTTTTTATCAAAAGAATAGTTCATGTTTTGTTTTTTTATTTTAATAATTACATTTAATTAGAGTTATAGTTTTGACATGTAATTAATTAATTGTTGTATTGGCTCTCTTTTATTTTATTTATTAAAACTTTAGTGAAATAATAACATATTTGAAATGTATTTAACCACTTATTTATAAATTGGACTGTTGCACTTTTTTGGCAATAAAAAATAATTAATTTATTTAGATTCAAGATATATTTCAGGGTTTGTTTGTTTTTTCCGTTCTGTGACAAAAATCCAAATTTATTGTGTGATAAATTGTCAACAAATAAGTATTATTTACCAGAAAATAACCTGCAGTTGTGTGGAATTTAAATCAACAACAGGAAATGACATTTGCAATTAGTCTTTCTAGCTTTCTAGATGTATTTATGTAATAATTCTGGTTATTTTCTGGATTGTTGATCAGTTGTTTTCATTCCCAAGGATCCGGGCTGATCTCTGTGATCTGGACCAAAGCAAGGAGACTGATGTGGATGATGAAGAGAAAGACCTAAACATCACGAAGGTAAACTTTCCAACAACACACCAAACACCAGACTAAATAAAATAAAAGACTAAGACAACATATAATGGAAATGGATGAATAGAATTAAAAGCCAGCAGATGTAGATGTTGTTAAAAGAGTCTGTCCAACTTGCAGGAACAGATTTTGGAGTCTAAAAGTGAGCAGGAATAACAAATAAATTCAGAACCCAGCAAGTTCTGGATGAAAACGTTGGACAAAGAAATCCGTTCCCTCAGATTAGGAGACCAACAGATTTAAGATAACAATGAATTTATGAGCAGCCAGATGCTGCTGATCTGGAAAAGACCGAACAAACATGGCTTGGAGAGTCATAAGTCAAAAGCAAATCAGACATGAACTTTGGACTAAGCTTCAGAAACCAGTGTAACAGTCTTAAAATCTATTATGTTCGTGCCAAACACCTCATGTCAAGCATGGTGTTGGAGGGCTGATGGTGCAGGCTTGCTATGCAGCTGCAGGACCTGAGCACCTGCTAGTCATCCATGAACTCCTTTATATGCCAACGTATTCTAGAGTCAAATGAAGGACATTAAGGACCATATAGTGCTGCTAAAGGTGGTTCAACAACCCTCCAAACCCTGCGGTGGACTTAGTTTTCCCATCACTGTAGATCTAAGCGAGAAAACAGATGAATGCTCACAGTTCTCTACGTCTCAGACTGAGAGGTAGAGTTCTTTTATTTACATCTGTGTATATTTTTCCACCAGACACCAGCTGTTCTCCAAAGATAGGTGTCATCTGTGCTCTTCTCCACCAGGTGAAGCTCTGTCAGGCCCTGCAGAAGAGCGTGGATGCCCTGCAGCGTGAGAAGCAGGCTCTGTGTGAGGAGCAGAGGCATCACCAGGCTCTTGGTGCCAGCATCGAGGCGCTGATCCAAGAACACCTCAAAACCAATGAGAAGGAGAAGTACAGCATTTTCATTGGTAAGAAACCTGCCAGTAGACCTGGTATGATCATCACTTCAACCAGCAACCTGGGGGGGTGGGGGGTGGGGGGGGGGGTCTGACTCTCAGGTGATCTGCTTGTTGTTGTCTGCAGGAGATCTGGAGCGAATCGTGAACCTGTTGCTGTCTCTGTGCAGCCGCCTGTCAAGGGTTGACAAGTCTTTGATTTCTCTAGAGAGAGACGAGTTGATGACTGAGGACGCAGCTGAGGAGAGGGTGAGATATACGGCAGGCCATCGTTGCATATAATCAAACTACATTCCTGCTTAGAATGACATTTTTGCTAGTGGAAAATGAAACAAAGATATCTATTTCAGCCTGATCAGCCAGTCCAAAACTGAAAATATTGATGTTTTACTGTTCAGTGAACACACCTTACTTCCAGGTAACGCTGATAACCACACTCTTCAGTGTGGGGTGGTTACTGAGTGAAGAAGACTTAGAGTTAGTTGTTTTCAGTGTCACTGAGGTGTTTGAAATTAGGTCAAAGGGAAGCACAGACATGTAAGAGACTATTTAAAAGGAAACTGTCTGCGGTTCATTCAGGCTTTGGGAGGGCGAGAGAGAGCAAGACTTTACACTTATAAAGCTTTCAGCTGGTCTTTCATAGAACGTTCTGGAGAACATTGACAGCTTTTTGGTAATCTTAGAGTTAAGGTAAGGGTCTACATTACTTAGGGAATACACACAGAGACTGCTGTTGTAGGAATGCTAATATCTAATATCAGTTAGATTTAAGTAGATTTAACTAAGATCAGATGCATTGCTTTAAAAAAAGTGAAATTGTGTTTTACAGAAACTGCTCTCAGACAAACACCCAGCATCGTGTCACCTTTAATCCTAATGTAAATAATTAATGACTGCTCACTGCAGGAGGGCTAGAGGAAATATTTTTAATGCTGCTTTTATTACAGCCCCTAAAGGAAAGTCCTAATCAGCAAGTGAACGTTTTTTAAAAAAACAGGTGATTTCAAGTTGGCCACAAAATCCTGATTGGTGCATCCATAATATCAGTAGGATGGTACATATAGTATCTATATAAGACAGTATACAGAGTGATTTCTATCATATATACATTTATAATATCAATAATTTACCTATAGATAATTGGTATTTCTATAAACATGAAAGAGAAAAGTCGCATTATTTATCTTAGGAAGTCTTCGTTGTTCTTTTTAACTCGGAAGAACCTAATTATAGATATCTGCTTTGAAGACACTGTCTGACTATTATATGAAAAAACAGCGTGCCATACTGAACCAGACTACATGCATCAACCCTGCAGAACTGCAAAAATGTTATAAGGGCCACATTAGGGAGGGATGCTACCAGAAGTGCATTCAGCTCATCCGGATGTTTGCAGACTCCTGCAGGACCTTCTGTTTATTTTTACAACTCGTACTGCAGGATAGACGAGAATCTAAAGGTCCTAAAATATTTGCACAGTTCTGCGGCCAGTAGAGTAAACAATGAGCTCAGTTGAAGTTCTGAATATCTCAGGTTAAATTTATACTCGGTTTAAGAGATCAGTTTGAACGGAAACTGTAGTTTCGGTAGAATGTAACAAATCTCTAACATAAATATGGTAATGTAAGTAGATTTAAACATATAGAAATCTCTCATTTCAATAGGCATTCAACTGAAATATTCTACTCAAAACAAATTATGATATAAAATGTTTCTGGAAGAACGTAATTGGACCAAATAAGACACATTATTATAAATATGAAGGGCAATTAAACTGCACACACTGGAAAAAGATCAGACTTCTGAAATTAGATTAAAGCCATTAAAGTGTAGATACACAACCGAGATTATCAGCTGGATCATCAACACAAGTTTAAATGGTTGATTTATGGTCTGAATATCGACACTTTTAGTTTTTCTTTAGAAGGCATAAAAAAGAATTACATTTAGTTGTTAATATAAAGTCAGGTAAAAAACAGAAACATAATTTATCTCAGTGAGATTATAAATATAGATCTCTACTGGCAATTTGATCAGTAATATGAGGAACCAGAACCAATGAGGTGGACCCAGCTAGACGCTTTGAATCCTTACTGAAACTGGGGAACCAGGTGAGAACATTTCTTCTGGGTGCCACTAGAGGGAGCCCATTTAACACCCAGTATATGTGGAACCAGAGAAATGAGCAAAAAGCGGCTGATTTTATCTCAAATATTATTTTAAAAAGAAGCAAAACAGTGGTAATAACACTGACATCAAAAACAATGTTAGGAATGATATCAATTCAGAGGTGTTGTAATATTTATTTTATATATATTTCTTTAATTTTGTCTTGAAATATTCCATTTTCGGCTGATCCAACTCTGGCTCATCTCTTGATTCTTTTTACATCAAATGATTCAAAGCTCAAAAATAAAAACAGTTCCTCTGAAAATTGGAACTGGACTGAACCCGAGTACAAAAGAAGCCAAAGGCCAAAGAAAAGCTCTAGGAATATTTTGAACCCACATGAGGTAACAGATATTTTCTTGCTCCTCCTCCTCCTCAGGACTCCCTTCATCACAAACGTTCTCTGCTCCTTCGTCAAACCGAAGACGCCCGGGAGCTGAAGGAGAACCTGGACCGGCGGCAGTGTGTGGTCAACGCCATTCTGTCCAGCTACCTCACTGAAGCACAACTCCAGGACTACCGCCACTTTGTCAGCGCCAAACCCTCGCTTCTGATTCGCCAGCGGCACCTGGATGACCTCATCCGGCAGCGGGAGGAGCAGCTGACCCGACTAACTGAGAGCATGCCGACGGAGGCTGGTGGTTGGTCGCCAGGATCAGCATCATCTTCTACGACCCCAGGCCCCGGTCACTCCGTCAGGTCCACCACTGTGACATCACTGTGATGTTAAGAGAACATACTCCCTAAAAACTCAAACTGACGGAGCTTCAGGTCTGACCTTCTAAACCCCATGTACATGTACAGCCAACCTCGAGAAAAATGAACTGCACCAAAACGTATAGGACTGAGTTGTTATTTCAGGAACTTTGAAGCACAGCAGAGGAGCGTCTGTAATCACCACCACCATGTTGAACTGTAACACTGCCACCGCTGTCTGTCTGTACGCAGCTTGTTGCACTTTGTAGCAGTCTGACCACTGTTTTCACTCTCAATCAACGACTTCATGGCTGAAAGCTCACATCCCAGCAGCAGGAACAACTGAACCCTTTGTGCTTTTCAAAGATTTGCCGCCGCACACTGATGTTCCATATGTTTTACAACAATTATCATAACCTCTAAAAAATAATTCTGGTCCATTTTGAAGTAAACAAAATAACATGAAGAATTATAAAGGAAAACGGTTCCCAAAGATATTTAATTTTGGACAATGTGAAACCCTGAACACAGGTTGTTTACCTCTAAGAGGCTTTTCCATGTTCCAGAAAATCTCAGACTTGTCCTAGAAAAACAAAGAACAGCGACTGACTAGTTGAAATTCTCCTCCATGTCCCTCCAGCTGTGAAAATGTGTTTCAGAGAAGCAACACGACTCCTTATTTAATCTCCGCCTGAAGTTTTTGTCCAATAAAAGCACTTTTTCAGCTTATCCCGCTTTTGTTTCCGGTGTTCCTTGGAAAGCTGAAACACTTGGATTTATAAATGGGTTGGTTAACCTTATTTAAATCATGTTTTATTCACCTTTTTATTGATGTTGGTTTTAACTCAACTTAGATTTAAATGCAGCATCAACATATCTCAGCATCCTGGTGGTAGCTTAATAAAGACTTTAGAACTAAATTAATGATGGATTATTATCAGAGAAATAAAGATTGATGATCAACAAAATAAGAACCAGAAAATGCTGAGATGCTGTTTGGAGCTTTAATCACAATTTAAGCTCCAGACAAACGGTCACTGACAGAAAAATAAAGATTTCACTCTTGAAACTCTTGAACCGTGAGTCTCAGAACCTTCTCGTGGGTCCAAGTGTATATTTTTATGTGTCTGCAGTGTTTTATGTGGGAGAACTGACAGGTTAAAGGCCGCCTTTAATTACAGTTTAAACTGAAATATAATGGGAGTGAATGAGAGCTCAGGTGTGTCTCTCTGCACTCTAAGCTGGTTTGACAGAAACCTGGAAGTCTAATAGCAGTTGGAGACACTGGGTGAAAGTAGACATAAATATTTACATTTTAGCGTATAAAGTGTACATGTGGCCATGAAAGCAGTTTCAATTAAAAGGTTTCTGAATATTTTATAGGGTTTAAACTTAAAATGACACCATCACACATAAAGCTCAACATTCTGTGATCAAATCTGTAAAAAACCTGAAAACTTAAACTAGGATTGTGTAAAAACTGTAAAAGTTATCAAAATGCCACTCTAGTCAGGTAAAGTCCAAAGTTCTGTGACCCGTTCAAACTTCGAATATAAATATGGGGCACCAAAGATGACCTCATTATAGCCTGTGGAGAAAAATGAGCAGTTTTTACCAGTTCAGTGTATCTCAACCAACCTTATGGTGCTGCAGGTTGGATGGGATGAATGGGTTTATCCAATGCTGGTTTAGAAAAGCTGAAAAAATAATAATAATAATTGTGTCTTAATATTTTTGGTTACTTTTCCAACATAATTGTCACAAAAATAGATGAATTAATTTGGTTAAGTGTTTTAGTTATGTTAAGAGATTTCAAAAACAGCTTAGTAGTTATGCTTATTAAAAACAAGCCAGTAAAAATAACAGAACTTCAAGGCAATTTATTTTTATGTGTAGAGCACATTTCAGCAACAAGATAATTCAAAGTGCTTTAGATGATAAAAAGAGTAAATTGCAGTGACAGAAACCCATGAAGTACTGCTGTGGCATGATAAAGAAAAGTTGGACTATAGACTGAAATGAATGAATGCACTCGATGCTCTTAGGACCATATTTTCTCAACAAAAAATGAAATGTTTCTCCCTGGGGAGGAGGCAATTCCTTAGAACTGTTCTGACCCATTACGTGTCTTGATAAGAGGGGAATATTTTTTTAAATCTCAACACCTGGTCCAAGAGCCCGAGAGTTCCTGGTGCTCTGTCCCGACCTCCGAACTTCATCTAGGAGAGCCACGGTCTGTCTGGGAGGGGTCTTCTCACTGTGAACAGCAAGGTCCTTTATGCTGTCTCTTCCAAGGTGGAAAATCCTAATTGACCTTTAACCCCAGCAGAAACTTTTAACAAGGTGTTTTAGTTAACAATTTACAAAAGCAACTCTAAATAAATGGATTTTTACCTTAATTTCAGAGAACCCAGGAATTCAGCATCTCTGCAGTTTTTGGAAGTTTGTTACAGATTAGTGGAGCAGAAGAACTTGATGCTGCTTCTCCATGTTTGGTTCTGGTTCTGGGGATGCAGAGTAGACTGGAACCAGAAGACCCGAATGGCCGGGAAGGTTGATAAAACAGCAGTAGATCTTTAATGTATTTTGGTGCTGAGCCATTCAGTGGTTTATAAACTAACAGAAGCATTTTAAAGTCCATTCTCTGAGGTCAAGGGAGCCAGTGGGAGGACTTTAGAACCGGGCTGATGCTCTCTACCTTCTTAGTTCTAGTGAGGACGATGGCAGCAGCGTTCTGGATCAGCTCCAGTTGCCTGATGGACCTTTTAGGCAGACCTGAAGACAATGCTGCAGTAATCAGTTCCAATTTTAGCGCTGTTTATATGTCCCGGGACCGGATAAAGGAAGGCAGAACATAACAGAAACAAACCCAAAACAGCAGGAAGACAAACCTGAAACAAAATAGAAAATTCTGACAAAAACTAAAGCTTGAATTTATTTGTTTTCAGAGGAATTGAAATTGGCTGCGGGGATTTTGAATAAATGTTCCACAATTCTAAGAAAACGTTGCAATGACCTAAATGTGAACGCTGAACCAGATGAATACACCTGGACATCCGGGTTACCTGCTGGAATGCAGGAGTTAAATACCTGCGGTGGGCGGGGCTTAGATGGGCTGTTAGAAACAACTGTCCGACCTTTGAGACTCCCACAGGCTGCAGAAACTCAACCGAACTCCGGCATGGCCACGGACTTCACTCTGGACTCGGTTCTAGTTTTCCTGCAGAGCTGCGGGGGTTTGGTGAAAAACACCGAGCTGCTGCTCCACTTCAAGCCTTTTCTGCGGGACCATCCGGATGAGGTCCGGAACCGAGAACTCTTCAAGAAGTTCGTTAACTCCGTGGCAACTGTGACGAAGATCGACGGAGTGTCCACCGTAGTCCTCAGGAAGAAGTTCAGAGGATATGTCTCCGGAGGAGGATCGGGCAGAGACTCCGCGGAGCCCTGCCCTGTCGGAGCCGGCTCTTCCCCGGCGGTGAGCCTCGCCCAGCCGGGACACACTGAGAGGACATCGGCCCTACCTACGGGAGGGATCATGGTGGCGAAGAACAACCTGGTGGAGACCAGTTCCAGCCCGCAGCAGAGGGAAAAGCTCAGTTCTGAACCTGTAGGTAGACCCGCTCAGGTAGGAAACGAGGTTCCAGAACTTCATGAGACTCCTGCCGCTGATCAGAGCAACAAACAGGGACAGAACAGGCGGGTATCTGTCCCCATTACTGGTGTTCCAGCTGTGAGACATCAGAACTACATCCCTGACCCAATCAGAGGACAACAGATCCCTCCTCAGGACCCCATATATGAACCGATCAGAGGACATATTATCAACCGTCAGGACTGCACACCAGAACCTGCTAGAAGGCAGGAGATCCCTCATCAGGACCTAGCTCATGTACCCATTAGACGAGTTGACGCACCACATCAGGAAAACATTTCTGAACCCATCAGGGGACATATTGTTAACCGTCAGGACAATGTCTCAGACCCTGTCGGAAGGTGGGATACCCCACATCAGGGAACCATCTCAGAACCCCTTAAAAGACATATCGTCAGCCGTCAGGACCATGCCCCAGAACCGATCAGAGGACAGCACATCCCTCATCAGAATCCAGTCCCAGATCCCCTTAGAGGACAGAAGACCTCTCATCAGGACCGCATTGTTGAACCCTTCAGAGGACACATCATCAACCGCCAGGATCATTTCCCAGGAACTGTCAGAGGACAGCAGATCCGTTATCAAAGTCCATACCCACCATCCAGCAGAGGATGGGATACCCCACATCAGGATCCCATCCCCGGATTGCTCAGAGGGAATATCATCAGCCATGTCCCAGAACGCATCAGAGGACAGAATATTTCTTATCAGGACCCCAGCAGAGATGCCCTCAGAGGTTGGGAGAGCTCTCCTCCCAATCCCATACCCCAGTCACTCAGAGGACAGCAGGTCGCTCAGAATCTAGAACCCCAGAGAGGACAGCAGATTCCTTATCAGGTCCCTGTCCCTCAATCCATCAGAGGACAGAAAATCTCTTATCAGGACCCCACATCAGAGTTACTGAGAGGACAGCAGATCCCTCAGATTCCAGATCCTCTCAGAGGACAACAGATCCCTCAGATTCCAGATCTTCTCAGAGGACAGCAGATCCCTCAGAATGCAGATCCTCTCAGAGGACAGCAGATCCCTCAGATTCCAGATCCTCTCAGAGGACAACAGATCCCTCAGAATCCAGATCCTCTCAGAGGACAGCAGATCCCTCAGATTCCAGATCCTCTCAGAGGACAACAGATCCCTCAGAATCCAGATCCTCTCAGAGGACAGCGGATCCCTCAGAATCTAGAACCCCCGAGAAGACCGCAGATACCTCAGAATCCAGATCCTCTCAGAGGACAGCAGATCCCTCAGAATCCAGAACACCTCAGGGGAAGGAAGACTTCTTATAAGGACCCTGTCTCAGAAACTGTCAGAGGACAGAACATCTCTCATCAGGACCACATTCCAGAATCACTCACGGGACAGCAGATCCCTCATCAGGACCCTGACCCAGAACCCCTCAGAGGACATGAAGCCCCTCATCAGGACGCTCCACCTCAGCTCCATCAGATTCCGGCCCGCCGCTTCAGACAGAGACAGAGCTACAAATCGGCTGTCTCTCAGGATGAAGACGATGAAGAGAATAAGGAGCCGGTCCCGATCAAACAGGGCTCAGCAGGAGGACAGTGGCACCTGAATACCCCTCTCAATGACGTGGGGAGGGCCAGAGGACAGAACATCTCTCATCACGACCCCATTCCAGAACCACTCAGGGGACAGCAGATCCCTCAGCAGGGCCCTGACCCAGAACCACTTAGAGGACATGAGCCCCCTCAACAAGACGCCCCTCTTCCGGTCCATCAGATTCCAGCCCGCCGCTTCAGACAGAGACAGAGCTACAAATCGGCTGTCTCTCAGGATGAAGACGAGGATGTGGAGCAGGTCCCGATCAAACGGGGCTCGGCGGGAGGACAGTGTCCCCTGAATGACCCTCTCAGTGACATGGGGAGGGCCATTTCTGCCTCCTCACCCGGCATCACAGACTCAACTTCTCCTACCTCCTCCTTTTCAGGGAAGAAGGTTCCTCAGATTTACATCCAGGACTCAGATGTTAAAGTTCTGGCCTCTCAGGAGCCCTTGGAGTTCAGACCCATTCTGGAACCTGGATCGGTCCCGGAGGAGTCTTTGAGACGCAGTCTACCTTCAGAGGCACAGCGCTGCGTTCAGGGGCTGCAGTCTGAGCATCACCTTGACAAACGTCCTGCTCAGGCCTTGGAGCCGGGGCCCAATCAGAGCCAGAGGCTGTCATCCAGTCATAGCAGCGTCTTCAACCCTCCGTCTGATATGAGGTTCTTCATCAATGACCAGCCTTCATCTGGCTCCTCCAGAAACTCAGGGTGGGACAGCAGCACCAGAGCAGGTACAGCAGCTGTCTTGTAAAGATTCACCCCTGGTTCATTCTTTATTTCTCTTTTCCTTCCTCTGATCTGGATTGTCCTGAAACATTCTGGATCAAAAATTGTCCAGGTCTTCTGAAGGTCTTTCAGAGTTTTTCTTTATTTTCTTTTTTACAATTTATTTGATTTTGAACAATCTGCTAAATGTCTCTGATTTAACATGTATTCCATAATCATTTTATGGATGAATGTTTACGTGTTTGTTGGGTGGCAGATGAACCTGTGGCTGCACTAGAATCCCAGAAAGTTCTGCAGGAGTCCAAGAGAACAAAGATAGAACCTGCGGCTCCTCGCTCCATCATGAAAACCCCGCTGCACCAGTCTATGGGGAATCTCTATGACGACCAGCAGCCTTTGGGCCAGCTGTCCCCACTGTACCGCTCCAGTGACCATCTCCAGGACGACGAGGAGTTCACATCCAGAGGAACGTCCACAGGTCAGATCTGAACCCAGAGTTGAGAAGAAAACAGGCAGGTGTTTATGTTTATTCAGGCGGAGCTGCAGGAAGCTTAAACTTTCCACATTGTGTCATAAACCTGAGTGTGTTATCGCCGTTTTATGTGATGGACCAACAACAAGTAGCCCGTGATTGTAAAGTGGAAGGTTAGTCCATCCATCCTGGTCCAACACTTTGTGGAGCCACCTTTCACTTACAGCTGCAACTCTCCACAAGCTTTGAGCATCTAGAAACTACAATTTTTCTTTGCAAAATTTAAATTCTTAATTGGATTAAGGTCTGGACTTTGACTAGACCACAACACATGGATATGCTTTGATCTTAACTATTCCACTGTAGCTCTGGCTGTATGTTTAGGGTTGTTGTGCTTCAGGAAGGTGAACCTCTACCCTGAGTCTCAAGTCTTTTACAGGTTTTCTTTCATGGTGTTCCTGTATTTAGCTTCACATCATGACGCTGCCATCTCCATGTGTCCCAGTGGGGGGTTGGAAATTCAGTTGGTTGTGCTGGATTGTATTTAGGGGTATCGGGGGGGGCATATAAATTCAGGCCTCACTTTTCAAACGTGGAAATCATGCATTATTTCCCTTTGCTTGTCTATCACATAAAATCAATTTAAGTTTGTAATGTGACAAAATGTGGCAAAGGTTCACGGAGTATGAATACTTTTGAACTTATTTTGTAAATAGAAATCCATTCTTGGTCAGTATTTTTAAAAACATGTGGAAAACCGACCAGGATCCTGGTTCTGACTGTGTGATGATCCGTCTCAAATGCCTCAGAGCCCAGAGAAGCTGACGCCACATCTGGAGAAGGTTAACATCAGGCTTCCTCTGGAGAGAACAGTTTTGTAGATGTTCCCCTGAGGAATCCCTGCTCGGTTATAAAGGATCGCAGATCACGGCTTCGGTTCCTACCTGAAGCATGTCCAGATTTCTTGATCTCCGACCCTGTAGAAGGAGACCTATTCCAACCTTTCTAACAGGAACTCATGGATTCTGATCTGGAATTCCTCTGAACATCGTTTCTCCTCAAACACACTTTACTACTTTTAAACCAAATTATGATCCCAATCACCGCAGCATTCGCTCAGTGGTCTCTCCTATCTTTTTTTGGAACGTGGTGCATAGGCCTGCATGATATTGGGAAATAATGCGATGATGCAAGATTCCTCAATCCTCTCCTTCTCATTTGTGCTTCCATCACTCTGTGACCTTTAGCAAATGTAGGCAATAATATTTGGGTCCGGTGTGAGCATCTGCAGCAGTGAGGTTTAATAACCATAATGATATATTTGCAACATATTGTGTGCAGCTTTAGAGCTGCGGCCCGAATTGGTAGAATAAATGTTTGATTAAAAAACATTTGGGAAATATCTTTGGTTTGGGCTGCCTGCAGAGATGTAAAAGGCAATTTTTAAATTAACTTAACAAGAATAAAACCTAAAAATGTTTGTTTATGATATAAAAAATCCTTTCATACTTGTAGAAACCTCAGAATTGAAGGTTATTTGATAGAAGTTTCCTCCATCTTGCAGATGGTCTCTATGACGATGGGAAGTCCAGTGATGGCTCCATCTACTCCCTTCACGCGCAGCACCACCCATCGGCAGCTCAGCGGATGAGCATCCGACTGAGGAGCCGGGTGTGCCGCAGCTTGGAAACCGACCTGGACCAGGAGGATCCTGGTAGAGGAATCCAGGCTGCCAGGCTGGAACGTCTGCACCGGATCTCCTCCTCGCTCAGCCTTCCCCACAAACTGTCATCCTCTTCCCTGTCATCCTGTGCCACGCCGCCTCGCAGCCCCAGCCCCGTCGCTGGGATGGAGGGGGAGGGGAGGAAGGAGGTCCGGAGGAGCTATCAACCTCTCAATGCCGGACAGGTGGGACCAAAACAGCATATTTATTTCTTCACACTGGATGTTGATGCAGAGACTCTGTGTGTTTTTGCAGGATGATTTCTTTTAGTTTGACCATGAGCACCTAGTCTCTGACACACACATTCCTGGACTGGTTGGACATTTTAAACCACTTATCATGAACATGTCCGATTAATTTGGGCCTTTCTAATTCATTATTTGAACCATTTTTTTCCTTTCTATGATCAGACGAGAGGAAAATTTAGCTTTTTGGTCACCATGACACAAATTATGTTGGGAGGAGTCAAGGTGAGGCTTTTAACTCAAAGAAAACAGTACCAATTGTCAAGCATGGTGGTGGCGGCATCATGCTGTGGGACTGTTTCATGACGGAGGACTTCCTCCAAATTCTTCTCCCCAAATCAACAGCTGATGGTTGAAATATGGACTCCAACAGAAAAACAAACGATGTAAGATTCCAGCATTTTACAGGCCCGGTCTGCTCTGATTGGTCACAAAACCCACAGACGTGCCAATCTGGCCAATCAGCATGCACTGTGACTATTTAGAAGCTAAAAATCTAAAGCTTTTGGAATAAAAAGCTTTTTAAAGTGCGTTTGCTCTCGTCAACAGTCGCCGGTTCCTCTGGAAGCCAAGGAGCATGCCTGGATGGTGAAGGGGGCAGCGGGCGCCTGGCCGGACATCTACTCGCTGTTCAGGGAGGACACGTCGCTGCTCAACAGACAAGACTTCATCACTGGCTTCACGGTGCTCCACTGGATCGCCAAACACGGTGACTACCGAGTCCTCAACACTATGGGGTAAGCGGCTCTCTGTGAAACTGGAAGGTCTGGATTCTGAAGCAAGTTTCACTTTGAGATGAAATAGTTTGGATTGCACAAAGTAATTGGTTTGAAATGTGTCCAGAACTACAGGTCCAGTTTATGAAATGTTTATGAAATGTTGGAACACTTTTTGAAACAAAAGGATGCTGAACATTTATTTTAACATTTCATTAGACATTTTTGCTCAGCTTGTATTTGAACATATCAAAAAGGTTCAGTTGTTCCTCATTTTGACACGTTACAACCTCAGAGCAGTACAACGTGGTGCAAAACTGAAAAATTATTGAAGGTTTTCAGCATTTTTTACTGATTTAAATCTGAAAAGTGTGGTGTGCATTTGTGTTCAGCCCCTCTGAGTCAATACTTAGAACCTCCTTTCACCACAGTTCCTGTTGCAGCTTTGAACATCTAGGCTTCATCTTTTGGAGATAATCTATGAACCTCTCTTTTCAAGTCTTGCCACAGACTCTCATTTGTAGTTAGGTCTGGGTCTTGACTAGGCCATTCTAACACAGGAATCTGCTTTGATCTAAGCCGTCCCATTGTATCTCTGCTTGTATGTTCAGGGTGGTTGTCCTGCTGGAAGGTGATCCTCCATCCCAGTCTCAGATCTTCTGCAGCTTTTAAAAGGTTTTCTTCCGGGCTTGTAGAATTGTAGAAATGGTTTGTAGAACACTTTAAACAGGATTTATGGCTTTCTTTTAACTATGGCTTTCTTCTTTTCACTCTCCCATAAAGGCCAGATTTGTGGATTGCATGATCAATAGTTTTCCTTTGAATAGATTCTCCCATCTGAACTGTGGATCTCTGCAGCTCCTCCAGTGTTACCACGGGCCTCTTCTGCAGGTGGTCCATCCTCTCTTCATGTCCAGATGATGGATTGATCCGAGCTCTGGGAGATGTTCCAAGCTTGGGATGTTGTTGTAGAACCTAACCCAGCTTTAAACTGAACCAGAACTTCCTCCCTGACCTGTCTGCTGTGTTCCTTGGTCTTCGTGATGCCGGTTGTCCTCTGATGTTCTCTAAAGAACCTCTGAGGCCAGAAACAGAACGGCTGCAGTTAGACTGAGGTTAAATCACACACAGCTGGACTCTGCTTATTGGCTGTTTCTGAAGGCATTTAGTTTGGGTTTAATTAAAAGTTGCCATTAGTTAAAGATGTTAAAGGATGAAATGTGAGTGTTGCCTGGTTCAGGACCTGACTCTGAATTGGGTTGTATTACGGTGTTACTTCTTAAAATAAGCTTTTGTCATCGGAGTCATTTATGTGGGTGGCTGGTTAGTGTTTTGGGTTAATCTCACCCTGCTGTCAGACTCTTCCTCTGACAACAATTGTCTCGTCTCGTCGTCTTCCGCTTTGTCCGGGACCGGGTCGCGGGGGCAGCAGACTCAGCAGAGACGCCCAGACGTCCCTCTCTCCAGACACCTCCTCCAGCTCCTCCAGGGGGAGCCCAAGGCGTTCCCAGGCCAGCCGAGAGACATAGTCCCTCCAGCGTGTCCTGGGCCTCCTCCCGGTGGGACGTGCCTGGAACACCTCCCGAGGAAGGCGTCCAGGAGGCATCCGGTATAGATGCCCGAGCCACCTCAACTGGCTCCTCTCGATGTGGAGGAGCAGCGGCTCTACTCCGAGCTCCTCCCGGATGGCCGAGCTCCTCACCCTATCTCTAAGGGAGTGCCCGGCCACCCTACGAAGGAAGCTCATTTCATCCGCTTGTATCCAGGATCTCGTTCTTTCGGTCACGACCCAAAGTTCATGGCCATAGGTGAGGGTAGGAACGTAGACAGACCGGTAAATTGAGAGCTTTGCTTTTCGGCTCAGCTCTCTTCACCACAACGGACCGGGACAGCGCCCCCATTACTGCGGCAGCCGCACCAATCCGTCTGTCGATCTCCCGCTCCATTGTTCCCTCACTCGTGAACAAGATCCCGAGATACTTAAACTCCTCCACTTGAGGCAGGAACTCCCCTCCAACCTGAAGAGGACAAGCCACCCTTTTCCGGTCGAGTACCATGGCCTCTGACTTGGAGGAGCTGATCCTCATCCCAGCCGCTTCACACTCGGCTGCGAACCGCCACAGCGCATGCTGTAGGTCTTGGCTAGAGGGGGCCAGCAGGACCACGTCATCCGCAAAAAGAAGAGACGAAATCCACTGGTCCCCAAACCAGACCCCCTCCGGCCCTTGGCTGCGTCTAGAAATCCTGTCCATAAAAGTTATGAACAGGACCGGCGACAAAGGGCAGCCCTGCCAGAGTCCAACATGCACCGGGAACAGGTCCGACTTAGTGCCGGCAATGCGGACCAAACTCCTGCTCCGCTCGTACAGGGACCGGATGGCCCCTAATAAAGGGCCCCCGATTCCATACTCCTGGAGCGCCCCCCCACAGGGCATCATGAGGGACACAGTCGAATGCCTTCTCCAGGTCCACAAAACACATGTGGACCGGTTGGGCAAACTCCCATGAACCCTCGAGTACCCTGTAGAGGGTATAGAGCTGGTCCAGTGTTCCACGGCTGGGACGAAAACCATTGTGATATTTATTTTTCTGATCATTTTCTCTAATCGTTCCTGTTTTTGTCTCTCCACTACTCTTTCCACCCTCCCCCACTTTTCCCATGCCCAACACAGAGGTTTTGTGCTAAACTGCTGAGAGGTTTTCTGTCAAAGTTTCCAAACAAGCCACCCAGACCTGGATTCCAGATTTTCCGAGTGCTGCACTGTGTCATTTAGGGGCTTCACTTGCTGGGAAATCTGTTCCTGAAAAGATTGAGAGCTGGATGTTTTTTATTGGTGAAAAATCTTTATCACCAGCGATTCCTTTCCTTCATTTCTGTGCTTAGCCAAAAAAGAATAAAAGAGCAACATATTCATGAAATATTAACTCTAAGTGACTGAAACGATGTGAGTTGAAGCAGTATTACAAAGTTAACCCCTTATCTGTTATCTTTTTAAAAGCATTTCTATACTCCAACGGGCTCGTCGCCCTTTACAGATCTTTATGTTAAAAACCGTGGATCATTTTCCTTCCACTGCAACAGGAGATCTTAGCAAACTATGTTTTTAGCATTTTATTCAATCCAAACTGTTCAAAAACATGTTAACTTGATAGAGGCTGGGCAGCATCGCGTGTGAAGATACAAACTGATAGAAGATCACGTAAACAATTTATTCCCTGCAACTGTAACTTCTGTTCATGGTGACGCAGCCAGATTGGGTTTGGAAGTGAGGGCTGGTGAGGAACATCTGGTGAGGAACATCAGACTTAGGGGATGGGTTCCAGTTGATTTTACTGAAACATATTTTAAAAAATTTATTAATTAATATTTTATTGCAGCAAAATTATCTCATAAAAAAGAATTCAGAAAAATCCAACCTTTACTTTGAATTCATTCATATATGAAGCAAAAAATCCAACCAATCAAACATATATATTTTTTACACCTTTTAAATTGATCCAGGTATCTAGTAACTTTTATTTAACAATCTATAGCTTCCTGTTTCCATGGGGTATAGATATGTTGTGACACAGGAGCCCATTTCTCTCACCACTACTCAAAATGGCAAAGACAAGAGAACTTAAACGAGTATCTAGAGTCATAGTAGAAATTAAAATGTTTAACGAGGAGCCATGTTTATCTTCCACCACACAGAGGAGGATGGAAAGGGAGGGGAAACATCTACAAAGCTCACTGTTGGAGACCTGCAGCAAACAGTGGGGTCACCATAACAACCAGTAGACACTATCTGTATGCTTACTGGTTGATAGGGAATCACACCAGGAAAAGGTCTCCTCTGTCGCATCATCAGAAACATAAACTTTGGAGTTAGTTCAACTCGACTGGGTCTTTGACTAGGACTGTGAGCTCCGGTCAGACCAAATAGAGATGGAGCTTTTCGGCAACAAGCTCTCCAAGTGAATCTGCTGTGAAACATTGTTGAGCACGGTGGAGGATCTGTGATGCTGTGGACTATGGGAACCTTGTTACAGTGATTGGTCTCATGGACTCTTTGAACTACCAAGAAATTTAAACCTGGTGGTCTTTTAGGAAGATGAAAAGCTAATATTGGTAAAAAAAAATTCTGATTCATGGAATTTATTAAATAATTAGAAAGGTTTTAGTTTATATTTTTGTTAGGTGAAGGTGCTCCTGAATTCACTCTGATTGCTGTTACTGTGACTTTTCCATGAGGAATCCTGATTTTCTATTCTCAGATAACTTCCTGCCTCAGGTAGATGATGACTGCTCAACACTACTCCACTCAAGCCCTCTTATATAATTGGTGAATTCTCCCTTGTTCCAGATGTCATTTTAAATTGGACCATCAGATTGTAAAAAGGCTTGGAGGGACTGAATGCTTGTGTGACGCTTCAGCTTCTCTCTGCTCTTGGTTTCAGGTATGGAGTCCAAAAGAGTGGCCTGACCTTCAACGTGAACGCCAAGTCGACGGGCGGTCAGACTCCTCTCCACATCGCCGCCATCCATGGTCACAAAAACATAATCCACTTACTGGTGAAGAGGTTCAGGGCTGACGTGAAGCTGAGGGACACGGCGGGGAAAAAGCCTTGGCAGTACCTGAGTGACAGATCTCCTGAGATCCTGCAGCTGCTGGGAGCGCCGCCTCGGGCTGCTCTCACTGAGGAAGTGGGGAGTGTTGAGCCCGGCTGGAAGCCTCCGAAGCCACGCCAGGGCCTGCGCCACCATTTCTCCTCGGCCTCCTCCGGTCAGAGACCACTGACTGTGGCGCAGATGGTTAAAGTCAGCAGATCTTCATCCGTGGCTCAGTTCTTCAAACAGAAATCTCAGCATCAGTTTTAGGAGCATCACTTTGACTGTTGGATTCAGCTTGTTGAACTCTGGAACTCGGCCGTTTTCCAGAACCGGTTTATTATCCCTGTATTTTAACCCTCTCTGCCTCTCGATGTGCATTCAGCTGTTGTGCAACCAGACGTGTTCCTACCTGCCTTTCTTCACACGTAAGGCCTTCAGTTCTGGATCTTCCGGCTCAAGCCGCCGGATTTATCGTTTTTTTGTTTTTGTTTTTTTTTGATAAGAACAAATTTGGGTTTGTAGCTTAAACATCTGAGTATCAAGACTCTAAAAAGCCTCTGTTGATGAACATTTCTACCTGACATTTGAATATTATTAAAATCTGTTCATTAATTCCTGGGCAAACTTTGATGTTTAAACACATGAAAAAATGCAGGATAAGTCAGGAACTGACTTGTTTTTTTACATTAAAATTATGTTCAAAGCTCTATTCATACATTAAAGAATCAGATTTCATTTATTAATGGAATAAATTTATGCAAACCAATACTTATCTCCTCCCAGCTGCCGTCTCAGCATGTTTTAAATATGTTCCTGCTCCAATGCAGTAAATTCAAATGGCTCAGTTACCTCATCTGTATATAGTCAGGTAATGACCCGTTCAGGTAAATCAGGTTAGATGAACCAGGGAAACCTCAAGCCGTTGTTTTTCATGCATTCACTCGGGTTAACGCATGAATTCATTCAGAAGAGCTTCACATCCTCCAAGGGTTAGTTTTCTGCAACTGAACCAAAAAACAACCAAACAATGAGGAACTAGTTTTACAGAGATCAATTATTTTCATTTCATGAACCTTCATCTGAACTTCTCATCTTTACAGACATGTAAACATGATCCTGCTGTAGATCTGCAGAGGCCCCTCCATTTTCAAACTGTATTTTATTTTATTGTCTTCATGTTGTTTCAGTGTCCAAACATCTGCAGGTTCCTCCAGCTGGGCTTCAGTTTCACTCGAGGTGAACACAAAGGAAGGGTTTCATCTCTCAGAAGGTTTTTGTTTCAGTCTGATTGTGGGTGGATAAATACGGGTGGGAGGGGAAGACCTGCAGGTTGTCGTGATCTCCGGTTTCAGTCTGAAGCTGTGATTCAACAAACGCCAAGCTGCTGCTGCAGGACCAGCACGTGCTCCACATGAGTCTATTTCCAGATCATCTCAGGGTCAGCTCTGATTTACTTCAACTTTAGTTTTATACCAAAACTCTCAAAATAATGAATAAAAACAGATATTAAACTATTTAAAGTCCCCTTTCATTTAGAGCACACATTTAACGGTTTCACAGAAACGAAGTAGGAGCTAAACCTGTGGTTCTGTTGGGTTTAGATGTTCTCCAGGTTTCTCAGTAGATCAAGGGGCCACAATCAGAGGAAGTAAGTAAATATTTCAGTTACTTTTTAAAGAAAAAAGTAGTTCTACTGCACCATACTTTTTGCTTCTGAGTACTTTTACTTTGAAGAAGTACATTTTGAATAGTCTTGTAAAATAAAAAATAAAAGAAATAATCTAAACAATGATAAAAACAATTATTCAGGTATTTCTTTCATAATTTCCTAGGCTTGTGTTGTTGCAAAGGGTCCGTCCCTGTTCCAACACACCTGAGTCACATAAAAGCTTGATGACCCTGGCCTCTGCAAACACTACTGACACACCAAGGAGGTAAATTAGCCTTCAGTAAATCTTTTCCCTGCATCCATACTTGCTGGGTTGACGGGGGCATCATTGGATGAGAAACGAGGTAAACCCTGGACAGGTCGCCAGTCCATCACAAGTTGTAATTTTATGCTGTTGCTAATTTTGTGAATGATTTTATATTTCTGTCTGATGCATGCATGTTCAGTCTGGCACAGAAACCCTGCAGGCTGTTAGAAACCTGTTTTACACTCAGTCATGTCAGTCAGGCTGTACAGAGAGGTACTGAAGTGTCATTTAGGTACAAATTAGATACAAATGTTTGTGTTTGGAGGTTTGGCTTGAAGAATTGTGCAGTATGTTTTCCTCCTCTGAAATAACTGGTCAGACCTGGATTTACTCACAGCAGCAGCACTCCCTTTCTTTGAGGTAACACCCAGTCTTTGATTAAATGTAAAACTCATATAAAACTACATGCTTTGGGAATATAAGCTTCAGTTATACCCAGTTTACAGGACAAACAGGCATTGCAAACTTCATCAGATTAGATTTAAATTTGAATGGTGAGAAAGAGAAGTGCAGCCTTTTATCGGCTAATAAGAGCTCCAAGGTCCCGCTGCCAAACAGCAACACTTTCCAGGAAAAGATTTTAAAGAGAAACAGAGAACGAGTTGGATAGAAACCAGCAGAGGGTAAATACGCAGCACTAGAGCAGGTATTCCTGGGAGGCAGGCCTGATAAAATTCCTCAGCTCTGAGGTTTTCCTTCCTCCATGTGTGAGGAGATTCTGCAGAATGACAGGGGTTAGGAAAGAACTGCACAAAGGGATGACCTTAATGCTGGGGATTGGGCTTCAACAGCTATCAAAGTTCTGCTAAAGCTTCTTTACAACCATTAAAGCTGCAACCAGTTTGGTGAAAAAATGCACCAGTTTTTTTTTTAGCAGAAATCAAGATCTTAATATCTGTGAAATGCAAACATTTGTAGAACTCTGGCGCTTCCCAGGCATAAAAGCTCCACTTGGATTCTGGAATCCAGTTAGCTTGAAGGACTGTGAGCTTTAGCTCCTAACAATATGGGCAGAGAGAGGAACAAATGCAACAATGAGGAAGTCAGCGGTTCCCCCTTCGACTTTAACTGCATTTTAAAACCAGAACGTTACGGAGCAGTGAGGTGGACTAATAATGAGCAAAAACAAGCAACCAAAGTCCAAAGTAAAACCTTCAGAAGCCCTTTGGATCTTCTGATTAAGAGCACTGGGACATATTAGAAAATATATAAGAAAAGTCCAGAACTGGATGAAGACCTTTGGACTGAATTCTAGGTTACAATGTGCCACAAACTCTCTGCTCCTTTGCTTTTGTTTCTGTGATCAACAGGTTTGAGCCTCTGACCCACTCTCAGATTCTGGAGGAACCAGATGGCAGGACCAGGAAGTCCTCCTTTAAACCTTGGATGATAAAAACATTCCAGTTTAGTTTGTCGTTTGACTCACTTTACAAAATCTTTAGCTAATTTGCATCACATCAGCTGTTGAGTAAAACTGAGTGACCCAAAACAGGTCTCCTTCTGCTCCAACAGAACCTGTTGGTCCCAGAACTGTGCCGCTCAGACTTCAGCATGGCCGAACTGGAGCTGTCCCAGTACATTTGTTTTCTCCCTCTTTATGGAATGACAAATGTTCCCAAAGTGACCCTCCGACACAACAGAAACCCTTCCTGTGTGGAGTTCAGTCAGATGTTGCATTTCTGTTTTTAATCTGAGAAACAGCTGGAATGAGATTCTCATTAAACCGTAGCTCATTAAGTGATAAATGAGTGTAAAAATACCTCAGGTTCATCTGAAACAAACATGTATAACATAATCCGACTGCTTTTATCCCAGAGAGGAAAGGAACAGTTATTCCTTTTCCTGCAAAAGGAACCTCACTGATAATTACAGCTATGATAAAGATTTATCTAACATTTTATTTGATTTATTTCTGTAGAGTGTCTAACGTTTTAAATGTGCTGCTGTGATGATAACTTCAGTGAGAAGCTTCTTGTCTCCGTCCACCATCTCTGACAGCAGTTTTGAAGAAACTTTGTCCCACTTCTCACTTTCAGCTGTGAGATGTCTGAGGGGTTTCCTGGGCTTTGACTAGGCCCAGGACTTTCCATTTCTTAGTCCTTGGTGGATTTACTGGTATGTTTTGGGTCATGGTTCAGGGTCACTAGCTCAACCTACCACATATGCCCTCTGGTGGCTGTTTGAGGTATGACAGTCCCTTGCATATTAAATTGGTCACAACCCATCTAATGTCTGCATGTGGACTAAATCATGTCCAAATTTCCCTCTTCGCTCTTGGTGCTCCTCATGCACATAACGTGTTAAACTGGTGCTAAAACTCTCCTATTACAGCCCTACATCCCCACACCATGATGCTGCCACCTCCATGTTTGACCATGAGGTCAAATTATACACTGGTGGACTTTATTGACTAATTAGGCAACTGGTTGAACTTTCCTTCCACTTCACCAGTCTGTCCTCCTTTGTGTCAACATCATATAAAATATGCTGAAGCTGGCGGTTGGAATGTGACAAAATGTTAAAGTATTTTTGCAAAGTGCTGTAAGAATATCAGTTTTCATGTTAGATAAAACAAAAGAGCAAATCTCTCGTAAAGTCTTTTATTTAGTGTTTTCAGGGTCCTGAAGCAGCCACCAGCAGCTCCTTCAGCAGGAACAACAGAGCATTTTACAGAGGAAAATAATTTAAACAGAAGTGCAGGAGGGTAAAACCTTTTAAACAGGAGAGAAGAGTGTCTCCTAAAGCTCCTTAAACCTCGACACATTTACAGGGAAAACTAACAAGATTCAAGATCTGGAGCTTCACCCTAATGTTTACCACACTCAGACCACGACTTGTTGGGCTTATTTTTAAAATGCACGGGCTTCATTTAACCAAAACAGCCTTAAAGCAACAACATACTTCTCATGCATTCACTTCAAGGTAAACTGAAAAAAAGTGTTTGGCAGCTAAAGGTTTAGTCTTTCTTAAATGTAACATTCAAGCTAATGGCACCAGGTGAGTAGTGCAGATAAGGTGTTATTGGGGGAAAGGTGGAGAAACATGCAGAATAAAAACGGGAAGACACAAAAAACAAATATAAGTTAAAGTGAAATCTTCACCAGCAGCGACACGTTAAGGTGAGGATGTCTTTTTTTTTTTAAAGGAAACTTTATACGTTTATAGTTTATTTTTTTTTTATGGTTTTCAAATTTTTTTATTTGTATTAAACAGAATCATTACAGCAGATGAGTCTTTTTTTTTAAACATTTTGGATGTTTAGTTTTTTTTTTTGGGCTCTGTTTTCCAGCTGCAGGGGATGATGGGAGCTGACGTCAGTTCCAGCTGAACGGCTCAAAGTCCTGGCGCCCTCGTTTGCCACAAAAACCTCCTCAGCAGCAGATCAGAACCGTTTACGGCCGAGCTGCTGGGTTTTTATCCAGACAGAAACGCTGCAGCTCAGGAAGGAGTTTTCCATCATGAAAAGATCCTGAAAGCAGAATCTGATCTGAACGTTTGGAGTCCGATGAGCTGCTGAGGCCGTTTTTGTCTCTACGAGGCGCTGACCGGCTGCAGAGGAGGGCAGGGGGAGGAGCTACCTTTACAGACTCCTCCCCCTCCTCCTGTTGCTATTGCCCCCGCTGCGGGTGTGGCCGCCTCATGGATGGCAGGCGTGGTGTCTTCATTGTAGAGGCGTTTGATGCCGTCGTAGAAGTCGTCCACGTCCATCTGCTCCACCTGCAGGCAGACGCAGGTTATTGCTCCTGTCTGAGGGGTAAAAACTTCCTTTTCCCTAGAGGGGATCTCACCTTGCGTTTGGTGGAGGCTTTGCAGCGCAGAGTGACCTTCTGCAGATGGTTGAGGTGTTTAGGTGAAGGGAGCGGAGCTGTGCTGTCGGTGCTCTCCTCTCCAGCAGCAGCTGTTTGAGGCAGGGCGGGTGGGTCCCTGGAGGTCTCGATGGTCCCTGGATTACAGCAGACAAGAAGATCCTCCTCAGCTTTATTTTATATACACAGCAACTTGAAAAAATATTTACACCCTTTGAACTTCTTGGATTGTGGCACTTTCCTACCACCTTTAGTTTAGCACAGACAGAACACAAAGTCATGCATAACTGAAAAAAGTACAAATAAAATCTGAAAAGTGTGGTGTGCATTTGTTTCAGAGTCCCACTGAGTTAAAGCTTTGTAGAACCACCTTTCTCAGCAGAACCAGCTGCAGGTTGGGCTATTTATCCCTCTCCAACCTGAAACTTTTGCCCAGTTTTTTTTTCGTAGAACAGCTCAGCGTCTGAACTCTCACCCTCCTTCCATCCCCACACCATGGATCTGCTACCACCAAGTTTCAGGTTCAGGGTGGTGTGCAGCGTTAGCTTCCTACCATCTAGAGTTTAGCTTGTGGGCCAAAAACTTTCCTTCTGGTCTCATCTGATCAGAGTGTCTTCTGCCACCTGTTTGCATTTTTTCAGGAGCCATAGGAGACACATAGGACCCACGGCAAACAGGACTCCATCTGGCTTTCTTCTGGAGTGCTAGACTAATAGTTGTCCTGTGGACTGATTCATCCACCTGAGGTGTGGTTCTCTGCAGCTCCTGCAGAGCTACCATGGATGTCTTGGCTGCTTCTCTGATTAATCCTGTCCTTGCCCAACCACGTTCTACACGTTCTGCTCTGAACGCTGCAGCGGACAGAGCGGGTAATGTGTGTCCAGCAGATATGAAACCTACCCAGCGAGCAGCGGGTCGGAGGGCGTCCCGGGATTGCAAGCTGCAGGGGTTGGTAGATGTAAACGGTGTTGGGAGGCAGGGAAGCTCTCGGTGTGGACAGACTACGTGCAACGAGCTCTCTGCTGCGAATCAACTCAGAGCTGTCGATCTGCAAGGGAGAAATAAAAGGTAAATGTGTTTTAGACTTGTGGCAACAGCACAGAGACGAGAAAGATCACTGGTTATTAAGGTCATCAGCTGGGGGCGCTGGTTGCTATGGTGCTGCTGCAGCATTGTTCTGATCTTTGGCTCCCCAAACTGTTCTCAAATATCCAAACCAATTCTGAGTTTCAGATCTCAGCTTGTTTTATAAGCCTTGTGATCTAAACTCTGCTCCAAACAGGAGAATTTTAGGTTTTCTGCTCTCATTTTGGGTGTTTTCTGCTTTTTTGGAACATAAAGCATCAGTCGGTGCTGCTGACGTCAAATGAAGGTGTTTATTCAGCCACATTCTGAGGAAGCAAATTAAACTTTCTGACAGAGTTTCCTCTTTTTCTTATCACTGCAGGCTACTTCCCTGTGAGCACAGAGCTTAAAGGGTTCTGATTGGCTCCCCAAGTTGCAGGTTTTTCACCTAGATCAACGCTTACATAGAACTAAAAATATTTAGTTTGGAACCACAAGATTACAAAGTGAAAAATTTGAGTCAGTGTTTGTTATCACAGAGGTCCTCCATGTTATTTAAAATGTCCAGATGGATGAATAGACACAGGAAAGAACTGGGAAAAAGAAGTAATGACTCTAAGGAGGAACCTCATAACATCTACAATGCTCCAAAAAATAAAGGGAACACTCAAATAACACATCCTAGATCTGAATGAATGAAATATTCTCATTGAATACTTTGTTCTGTATAAAGTTAAATGTTCTGACAACAAAATCACACAAAAATCATCAATGGAAATCAAATGTATTAACCAATGGAGGCCTGGATTTGGAGTCACACACAAAATTAAAGTGGAAAAACAAACTACAGGCTGATCCAACTTTGATGTAATGTCCTTAAAACAAGTCAAAATGAGGCTCAGTATTGTGTGTGACCTCCATGTGTCTGTATGACCTCCCTACAACGCCTGGACATGTTCCTGATGAGACGGTGGATGGTCTCCTGAGGGATCTCCTCCCAGACCTGGACTAAAGCATCCGCCAACTCCTGGACAGTCTGTGGTGCAACGTGACGTTGGTGGATGGAGCGAGACATGATGTTCCAGATGTGCTCAATCAGATTCAGGTCTGGGGAACGGGCGGGCCAGTCCATAGCTTCAATGTCTTCATCTTGCAGGAACTACTGACACACTCCAGCCACATGAGGTCTAGCATTGTCCTGCATTAGGAGGAACCCAGGACCAACCGCACCAGCATATGGTCTCACAAGGGGTCTGAGGATCTCATCTCGGTACCTAATGGCAGTCAGGCTACCTCTGGTGAGCACATGGAAAGAAATGCCACCCCACACCATTACTGACCCACTGCCAAACTGGTCATGCTGAAGATTTCCCCCTGTTGTCTTTTTCATTTGAACAACAAGATGTGAAATTGATTGTCAATCAGTGTTGCTTCCTAAGTGGACAGTTTGATTTAACAGAAGTTTGATTTACTTGGAGTTTTATTGTGTTGTTTAAGTGTATCCTTTATTTTTTTGAGCAGAGTATTTAGTGATATTAGGGAATGAGGTCTGCATGACCTGTGAGATTTTTATTTATTTATTTATATTTGATTTTTACTGCTTTGTTGGTTTTATTTAATCCTACTGACTTCTCACTTTGTGGTTTTATTGTTTCATGAAGCATTATTTTACAGCAGGGCTGGTTGAAAACTTCTGCACAGATGTGCAGGTAAGCCTGATCGTGGGAGAAGAAAGAAAAGACAGACCTGAACCTTCCTCAGCAGGTCGATGGTGAGAGCCAGCCAATCAGGACAGCAGGTCTCCAGCTCCAGGCTGATGAGGCCCAAGGCCAGCATGGATCCTCTGAGCTGCACCAACAAGTTCAGAAACGGGTCTGGATAACTCAGATTCAGTTTAGAAATACCATATAAAAACAGCCGAATAGACAATAAAAAGGAAACGTGAAGCTCTGAAGGTGTTTGGACTCAAACCTGCATGAGAGTGCTGTCAGCCAGACAGGTGTACAGCCGCCGTGTGAGGAGGGCGAGGTGCTGGGAGCGGTTCAATCCGGACACAGAGTCCAAAAACCCAGAATGGCACGACATCACCATCGCATGGAACTGAGGTAGAGGAGGGAGGAGAGCAGGAAGAAGACTTCAGGAAGGTCCTCTGGTCAGACCCGACCCAGATCAGCTGCTTTGAGATAAATCTAACATGACGGGGGGGATGAGTAAAATAAACCAGATGACATTAGGCAACCTTTCCTGTTATCACCTGCTGCCACCAGGTGTCACTGCTGAGCTGACTCAGTATTATCTCCTGTCACGTCTCAGAGCAAACATTTGTAAGTTCGATGATGATGCTTCACTAATCGGTTGGATGATGGGAGAAATCGTCCAAATGATCAGAATGAGGATTCAAGAGATTTTCAGCATCTAATCGTCCAGGTGAACCAGAGGCCATCTGAGACAATAAACTAAACAAAAAAATCTGGTTTATTTTACTTTTACCTTCTATGGAAACCAAATCAAATCATTTATGTATGTGTTTGACATGTACAATGTGCAGGAAGTCCAGTGCGGTGGCGGTGTGCAGATCCCAGTCCAGTTTGTCCAGGACGAGCCTCTCCATCCTCAGGATCTCCGACGGAGAGCAGCCGCAGTTACTGGAAGCAGCCAGCTCCTTCAGAGGGGGAACACGCTGACACACACCAACACACACGGTGAGAAACTTCCACCTGAGGGATTCCCAGGAGATGCCAACTCAGAATACCGCTGGTGTTTACCTCGTCCTCCTCGCAGGTCTTGGCAGCTAGGAAGAAGCAGGCGATGGCGATGCAGCGCAGGTACTTTGGACGGGCCTGCAAACAATATTAGGAGCGGCTTGAACAACAAAAACAAAAAACTAGAGACTAGCTGAAAAAAAGCTGAAGAAAACGTCTAAACTCTGGGCAAATTACCCTTAAAAAGGTGAATCTAAAAACTTCTAAAAGGTCGTCCTTTGTCTCAACTAAGGATTAAGGTTGAAAGACAGAAGCATTAAAGCCCTCCAGATTAACGTGTTATGGTCTGGAGAACACCATAAGAAGCATGGTGGTGGCAGCATCATACTGTGGGTTTAATTGTATTCAGATGGGGCTGTGTGTTTTTGTCAAAGTGGATGAAATTATGAAATTATTATGAACAGTTCCGGTCAGTCTGGACCCGAGACCTTCAGAAGGAAAATGAAAGTTCTGGAAAGGCCCGACCCAGAGACCAACAACCCTTTTAAATCAAAGAGGTATCTTTGCCTTCGCTGCTGCTAAATAAAAGATCCCATCTCCAGTTTTATTAGTACATACTATAACACTGGTTCTATGGTAAATTTTAATTTTATTTTTGTTTTAATACCAAGGCTTTACAACAGATTATATGCATGATGTTGAGTTGAGTTTCCATATTTACAGAAAACTAAGAGAGAAAAAGGGAAGAAACGTTTGTGACCTAATAAAATAAATATAAAATGTCTGTTGTACTGAAAACACTTCAAAAAAACTGCTAAAAATGAGCCTTTTTATGAGCTTCATATTTAAAAAAATTACAGCTTAATTCTTCATCAGTTCTGGCAAAAATTAAGAGTCACTGTGAAGGGCCAAGAGTGGCACAGCTGGTAGCACTGCTGCCTTGCAGCAAAAAGGCCCTGGGTTCAAATGCTGGTCTGGGGTCATTCTGCAGAACATCTTCTCCCACAGCATGCATCGGTTCTCCCCAGGTACTCCAGCTTCCCCCCACAGTCCACAACCATGACTGTAGGTTAACTGGTTGCTGCCTTTAGGTATAAGTGTGTGTGGTTGTTTGTCCTGTGTGTCTCTGTGATGGACTGGTGACCTGTGCAGGGTGGACCCCACCTCTCGCCCAATGACTGCTGGAGATAGCCCCCCCCCGACCCTGCAAGGATACGCCACATGTGGCTCCAGAGCTGCAGGTTGCAGATCTAAATCAGAAGGTAAATCTGTCTCCTCACCTGAAGACAAACATGTCCTCACAGTCTGAGACATCTGGAGAGCTTTTGCAAGGTACAGAGGACACATACTGTCCAGACAAGATGTGGGACGCTAGCAAACAATCCCAGGATGGATCACCAAAGTTTTAGTTTAGGGTGCTCAGACTTATGCAACCAGGGTATCGTAGCTTTTTAATGTTTTACATTTCCCCCCAAACGGCTCTACCATGATTGACCTAAAGGAAACTGTGTTGAAACTAATAATTTCAACACAGTTTCTAATAGAAAATGTATCCTGAACCTGAATCAATCCTGTAAACGTGTCAGTCAGTGTGAAACCAGCCCTAAAGTGACCCAACACACCCATATATGACGACAAACTGTGCTTCTTTGCAGATAGCAACAGCAGCTGAGCCCTGATTATTCTGGAACATGTTTTTCCTGAAGGTGTTCAGTGGGACAAGGACAAGATGTTTGGATCTGAATGAAGCTAAACATTCCTGGGAACATGCAGACTTGATGAAACAACGCGTGGGAATCAAAGATCCAAGGTTTTCCTCCTGTAGATGAACATCACGCAGATTAAGCAGGGTTTTTATGAGAAATACTGATTAACCCTGATTGACCCTTTAGAGCCAAGTCAGTCCTGATCCATCTCCAACGAACAGAGATTTAAATAATCTACTTTTACTCCTGATCATTTTATTTATGGTTCCGCTCTAAAACTGGAACACAAAGTAAAATCTACAGGAACATCTCAATAATTTAGAATACCAACATTTATTTCAATCATTTGACAGAAAGGTAATGACTCTTAACAAGAGTTATGTTATGGCCTCCACAACCATGGAGAAGACTGCTGCCTCCACAGCCATCCGGCAGGTAGTCAGTAACACCTGCACAAGGAGGATAAGCTTCAAAGGTCTTTGCTAAAGATGCTGGCTGTTGTGTTGTAGCCAAGCAGATTAATGGAAGATTCAGTGGAAGGACGAAATCTATCACTGTGATTTAATGTATTCATATATTAAGAGTTCCTGCGCTTTTAAACTGAATTAATGAAATAAACGTACTTATTAATGATATTTTAATTCCTTGAGATGCACATGGAGTTTTTATATTGGGAAATAATCACGTTCAATCTGTTGACAACCGGGTCACAGCAGAACCAGGTTGTGTTTTTCTGTACCTTGATGGGAGCGAGGAAGCGGTCCAGAATGCTAACAGCTAACGCCAGGGTCTCTGGGTACAGCTGCAGTCTGCTGTGCAGCTCCGTCAGCCAGCGAACGGCCTCATCCCGCTGAGTCGGGGAGATGTCTGTATCCTGAACAACAAAAAGGAAACATGAGGATGAAAACTGCTGGGACCAATGTCTTTTTCCCATCTGTGTCCTCCTGAGGAGAAACATCTACACTGTTTTTGTCTCATTTGAAAGCTAAAACATACAAGCTGAATGTAACCTCAGCGTCTGCCTGAAACAGCTCCTTCCCCAACATTTTCAGCTGCTCATGTCTGACATGCACCCACTGCACTCTGCATGCAAACATGAACCCAGAAAACATCCTAGTAATTCAATGCGTGCTATGGTATGTTGCCATGACTACAGCTGGGCTACTCTCTGGGTGTTTCAGCATAGATTAGATGATAAACTTCATTTTCTTAAGGAGAATGGAGGGTTTCTGCTCAGAAATAAAACAAATGTTCAGCAGCAGGATAATTAAAGAAACAAGACCAGAGTTGCTCAGAGAGACCTCTGTGGGGTCATAAAGGTCAAATGAACCTACTGATCAGGCAGACACTTTAACTTCTAAAAATATGCTTCATTATTAACTGATCCCAATGAACTGAAGTTAAGAATGTGATCTGGAGGTGTTAAAGGAGAGGTTCCTGACGTGGAGTTAAGGTGTGTCCATGGTCTGACAACACGTCTGTAACAACAGGTGACAACATGATGCACAGGCAGGGTGAAACCAGCTGATTGTGCTGGAGCTCTGACTCAGTGTTTCTGCTGCTTCCTGAATGTGTGACGCGCTTTAGTTCTGACTACAAACACTGCTCCTCGTCACGTGACCAGCAAGCTCTGGGTTAACCCTCATTTCACAACATGTCACACCTCGAGGTGACCAGAGCAACCAGAATACCAGCGCTCAATGAAGGCTTTAGCTTAAGGTTCAAACACATTGTTCAGGTTACAACTGTCCAAGTGGTTGGTTGGACGGCTCATCGTTGATTGTGGCTGGGTGTTGTATTTGGATGGATAGATGACATCCATTCATTGGACAAGGAATAAAGTCTGAAAATGATTGTGGTTGATTGGTTGGATGTGTTTTAGTTGTGATCATAGTTTGTTGATTGATTGGTTGGATGGTTGCTTGTGGTTGGCTCGTTGAGGTTGGATGGATGGATGGATGTACTGGTGCTTGAAGAATGAAGCCAGCATAACAACTGCTCCCCATTTTGGACCCAAATAAATCTGATTATGGCTGATGATCACCACACATTTTAACCAGAAAGCAAAAGAGGAATATTAGAAATATTTGTAACATTTTATTTCCCCCAATCCGACCTCTGAGTTGGTTCGGTCCAGTTCACCATGTGCAGAACAGTTGACATGTGAACACACACAGGTGTGTGTTGTTTCCTTATCTCTTGTAAAAACAGCATCCCTTCAAATGGGCTTCAACAGCTACTGTTTGGGTTCTAACATGAAAAGACTGGAACTAACTGCTGTTGTGTTGCTAATAAGGCACCTCCACTAGTTCATATCTAACCCATTCTAACCAACTCAATAAAATACAGCAGTTAACAAGCGGTGGGATCCGTGGAACAAATTGCTTAGTAGAGAAACTGGGCCTTATTGTGTCTCAGTTGGTACCAAACATAATTAATGAGAGGAACTTGATGAAACCGGATCCATTTCACATCTCCATCCATCACAGCTGTGTTACAACATTAGGGCCAGCCTTTGTACCTCGGATGTTTTAAAGGTTGCTGGTTTCAGCTGAAGGAGCTAGGTGTATGGAGAACCAGGGTTCCCACACAGTTTTCAGAACCAGATTTTGGCCTTTTCCCAAACTCAGAAGTACTGAAGAGTTAATATTAATTTCCTGCAGATATTTCAATAAAAGGCTGTAAATGCAGCAAATGCTAAACCTGTAAGGACAGACAGCTGCTGGAAAGATACAACAGCTGGGAAATCAGACAAGAAATAGAGTCTGGAAAGACAAATGTTTTCCTTAACCCTGATTTAATCAGGGCCGTGTCTCAAAGTGAGACGTCAGACAGAAAGATGGAGGGACAACCCTGCAGTTAATAGAAAAGGTCAGAAGCTCTTCTTTTAAACAAAATTTCCTTTGTTAGTCCTGAACAGGATCTTATGAGATGAGTCATAAAGTCATCTCATAAGCAGATCATAGTTTGGAGTTTTTCATCAACTATCCGACACGAAAAACACAATTTAGTGCTAATCTGCTGCCACTCATGGTGGCTGCAAGTCCCTCATCATCAGACCCAAAACCAAGCAGGGAACATTTCAGCCTCTGAGCCTTTTTAAATAAATACAAAGTTTCTGGTTTCATCGAAGAAAAATCATCATTTTGTTTTGGGAAGCGGCAGACAGCTCCAACATGTCCTCCTGCTGTATGTCCATTTTTATTTGAGTCTAAAAACAAACAGAAACTTTGACCAATGTTGACTTTGACCTGGATATAGAGATATCTGCATGTATATATGTGTGTGTGTGTGTGTGTGTGTGTCAACACTTCCCAGACATGTAGTTTGGACATAAGTTTCGTAACTGAAAAGGAGAAATGAGGTTGGTTTTGACGTTGTTCAGGTTTTCCCCTGTGAGCAGAGATTGAACTAAAATCAGTGACGTAAAAAGCCTAAAATGACATAAATAAAATGTGGTGTTCGTCCAGTTTGGTTGTTCTGGGTCCAACATGGTGACACAGTAGGAAATGTCACTCCTTGTTGCTTCTCTGAGGTTGGATTTCCCCTCAGTTTCTGACCTAATAACCAGAAATTTCTATTTGCAACTTCCTCATCTGATCTTAAAAGTCAAATAAAATGTACTTTTTTACATCCTCATAAGTGAAAGTTAGAAATGAAAAGGCAGAAAGTGATAAACATGTGAAGCATCAGTCCTGGGGGGTGAATCCTGACCTGGGAGGTGGGCTTCTTTGGCACGTAGCTCCTCCACATCTTGGCTTCCCTAGAGGCAGCATTCTCGAGGAGAAAAGACAGCCTCTGGCGTCCCCAGGGTTGGGCGAACTTCATTCTGTCCTCCCCAGGTCGGGCCTACCTCCCCACTGGATACAGCTACCTACATGCAGACACAGTGCTGATAAGTCCTCTAATGCACACAGGTGAGCTTCAGTTAAACGCAAGGTGTGTTTCTATGGTTGGTTGAGGGTGTTCAACAGTTCTTTAACTTTAAAATGAACCCAAAGGCTCCAACACTCTCCATTAAATGTTCCACAACTTTACACTTTTAGTCCGATTTTGTTTCATAATCTGGACGTTTAACAACAAAATGTTCAGTGATTGTGGTTTCAAACCCTGATGTGATTCTGCCTGATTGATTACTAGTTTTTATCTTAAATGTTTTTATTGTTAAACTTTTAAAAAGCCACTGAAGAACAGAACAGAGCAGCGTGTTAACATTTAAACTCATTTCCCTCCGTTTTCGAATTGAATTCATGTGTTTCAATATGTGAGGCCTTTAGAATGACTCTGTCAAAAACTCAGTTTCTGTGGAAAATCTCACAGAAATCGAACGCATTCCCTTAGTTTTCCTGCCATAATCACTCTGAGCTGGAAATTTCTAAAAGCAATAATGAAGCCTTTCATTATCTCATGATTAGAGAAAAGGCAACTAATCACTGAAAAACGCAAAACAGTCATCAGCAAACATTTGCTGAGGTTTCTGGTTAATACGTGAAATATTGAAATATGAAGTTTTTTTTTAAGATTTCAGGTCAGTTTTTTTCCAGGTGTTAATGAGGGTCAGTGGACATTAAGTTCCCCAGAATGTCAGCTTTAAAAAAAATGTCTAAATAAAAAATATATATATTAAAAAATATAATAATAATAAAAGAATTTCCTTCACACATAGTCCCTCCAGCGTGTCCTGGGCCGTCCCCTGGGCCTCTTCCCGGTGGAACGTGCCTGGAACACCTCCCGAGGAAGGCGTCCGATACAGATGCCCCGAGCCACCTCAACTGACTCCTCTCGATGTGGAGGAGCAGCGGCTCTACTCCAAGCTCCTGACCCTATCTCTAAGGGAGTGCCCGGCCACCCTACGGAGGAAGCTTATTTCAGCCGCTTGTATCTGGGATCTCGTTCTTTCGGTCATGACCCAAAGTTTACGCCCATAGGTGAGGATAGGAGGTAGACCAACCAGTAAATTGAGTGCTTCGCTTTTCGGCTCAGCTCTCTCTTCACCACAATGGACCGGCACAGCGACCACCAGAAAGAGTATGGTGAAGCCGGGATCCCACCCTGGAGCCAGGCTTGGGGTCAAGACTCGTCGCCGAGCGCCTGGTGGCCGGGTTACTCCTCAAGGGACCCAGCCGGGCCAAGCCCGAACAAGAGATGCTAGGCCATCCACACATGGGCCCACTACCTACAGGGGGAACCATGAGGGACCGCTGCAAAGAGGATCAGACAGCGGACTAAGGTGGAGACCTTGACAACCCGATCTCCAGATGCTTAACCTGTCTCTAGGGTCGTGGAATGTCTTATTGCCGTGTTGTTAAATCATTTGTTTTGACATCCAATAATACAGTTTAGCAAAAAAACATTAAATTGTTCATCCCTCTTTACTTTCTGTCACATTACAACAACAAACATCAATGTACTTTGTTATTTTACGTGACAGATCAATACTTTAAACCCCGTTTTGTTGAAATTACAGCTGTAAGTCTTTTAGAGTATTTCTCTACCTGCTTTGAACATCTACAGGCTGCAAAACAGCTCAGTCAGACTGGATGTAGAACATCTGTAAGCGTCAATTTTCAAGTCTTGCCAGAGATTCTCAGTTAGATTTACATCTGGACTTTGATTAGGCCATTCTTACACATGAATATGTTTTGATCCAAACCGTTTCTTGTAGACCTGGCTGTATGTTAAGGGCTTCATAGATCTTCCCATCATTCACAGCATGCATATGGCCCGGATTTTTACTGAGGTGAAATCACACACAGCTGGACTCTATTTACTAATAAGATGATTTCTCAATGCAATTGGTTGCCGTGGATATGAATACTTTCCAATCTAACTGGTCTGGAGCTACTGTGGACATTATTTTGGTTTACACAGTTAAACAAACTAACAGCACTAACAGACGGCGCTTGTCTCCGTTACCTGTTGGAATTCACCTGCGCCGGAAAGCACCTAAAACCTCCAGCAATAATTAGCGAAATTTCAGGAACTCAGTGCGCAAGTGCATTTAAAAATGAGCCAGACTAATGCCTGGAATGAAGCTAATTTCACAGCAACCCACAGCGCAGCTAGCAGCTTAATAGCCACAATGACGGAAGAAACCAGTTCTATTGTTTAAAGATATACTGGAAACAACGCTCCGAGCTTTCTATTGGCGTTAAATAAAGACGACGGACTGTTACATTGTAGTAATAAACACTAAAAACACCACAGGGACATTTAAATGTCTAATTCATATCCAGTAAGTAGACAGAGCCCGGTGGCTTACCTCCCCTGCGAAGCGGAGAAAACCACAGTTGGGTTTCATCCGGTCCTCTCGATCCAAGCAGAAGGAAAGACGGGTGGAATCGAGGACCCGTACTCCAGTTTAGTCATCCATCGTGAGTTTTGAATGTAAAGGGGTCGTTATAAAAATATAAAAAAAAATAAGAACGGAATATAGACGGGATACGTCTACTTCCGAGGAAGGGACTGGGAGGAAAGAGAGAAAGATACACCCCGCCCACCCCCGGGCACAGCAATCACCAGAAACAATCGCACCTTCTGTTTACAGTTAAATATTTGTAACGTTTCTAACGTAAATAAGGCGTTACATTTAACAACAAAAACTCTGAAGTCAAAACTCGTAGGGATTTTCATTTAGCTGATTTATTTAGTCCAAATAAAGTCACAGGCATCTCAGAATCAGCTTTATTGGCCAGGTCTGTGTGCACAAACAAGGGTTTTACCTTCGGTTTCACAGCGCACAGACATTAAATATGAATATATACAACCTAGTCAGTCATTTTCTACCGCTTATTCCATAGTGGGTCGCGGGGGAGCTGGTGCCTGTATCCAGCAGTGTATGGGCGAGAGGCAGGGTACACCCCGGACAGGTCGCCAGTCCATCGCAGGGATTCATTCATACACTAAGGGCAATTTAGAGAGACCAATTAACCTAACTGGCATGTCTTTGGACTGTGGGAGGAAGCCGGAGTACCCGGTGAGAACCCACGCATGCACACGGAGAACATGCAAACTCCATGCAGAAAGACCCCCGGCCGGGACTCGAACCTAGGACCTTCTTGCTGCAGTGCTACCAACCCATTTAAATAGATTAATACCAAAAAGCTGGTCAGATGTCAGTAGGATGTTAGTGCTGGAAACTGAAGTCAAATTCCTTATTTTGCACACAAACTTGGCCAATAAAGATGATTCTGATAAAAAATGAGAAAGCCATCTGTTGTTAACAAGCTGCTGCCTCTGACAGGAAACATGACCACAACAGGAAAGCTGTCTGCTGAAACCACCACAGGTATCTGTATTTCATTTATTTGATATATTCTGTATCACATTTGCCCCCTTATAAATGTCTTCTGTTTTTGCTTTTTGACACCCTTAAATATATTTCAGATGATTTAAAGCATTTTTCTATAGTATACCCAGTCTATATTTAGGAAATGGGATTTTATGGCTCTAATCTGTAATATCAAGCAGCAGGAAGCCACTCAGAAGAATTTAAGTTTGACCAGGGGAGGATGATCTGTTACTTTGTAAGGGTCAGCTGACCTAAATGAAGATCATAAAAATAAATGACAAATTCTTCTGAAAATAAATAATTATTAATTAGGAAAAATTTCCTTAATTTACATTTTTGGTTAATTCTACAAAGTCTATGTTTTTAACAAATAAATTAATATCCACAGACTGAACATTTCATATTACTTATTCAAAAAGTCTCATTAAACTTGGCCATTAAGATTTGACCCTTGTAGTCTGGAAATACAGTGGCTCCTCTGTGGACATGCCTCGAATCATGTTTAGGACTCAGAATTAACTAACATTAAGATTACATATATAAACTACATAAAATAAGCCAGAATAAACTAGGTTAAGCTCAAGTAAGCTAAACCAAACTAAAGCAGGCTAAAATAAACTAATGAGGGCCAATCTAACCATGTGAATCTCCCGCAAATCGGCTTTGCTTCACAATCCTCTAAGGGATGCACTTATCCCTGCTGTTCGTGCCCCATTTTCTACCACACTTTTTTCTTCCAATCAACTTTCCAATGATACGGTATGGTTGGATAAAGGACTCTGTGAACAGACAGCTTTAATAGCAATGACCTTTTGTGGTTTACCGTCCTTGCGGAGGGAGTCAGTGACCATCTGCTGGACAACTGTCAAATCAGCAATCTTCCTCATGCTTGTGTTGGACATAACATGACCATAAAATATCATTACTGTATTAAAACTAGTTTTTTTTTTTCAGTTCTAAATTCTATATAGCTGGAAGGGTGTGTTTCAGTAGCTTGTGATGGACTTTCAACATTTTACCATGTAGTAAAACTGTTGTCCCAGGTTTACATAAATCAGTTCTGTTTGATTCCCAGCAGTCAGCGGCGCTTCAGGTGATCATAGACCTTGTTTTTCAGATTTAATGATAGGTTTTGTTGAAAACAGTTGTTAAAAGGCTGTCAAAGACGTCTACATCATGCCCAGATTGCGTCAGGCACTTTTATTTCCTGGACCAATCAAAATGTGGAAATTTGAGCGGACTATTTAAACGCAAGAAGCCGCCTGTTGTTGATTGGCTAATGGAAACGTCAGTCACAGGGGGTGCGTCTCATGTAACAGCTTTTAGATTTCCGTCACTCGGTATATTTTTCAACTGATTTAACATTGATTATACGTCTGAAAGTTATATATCGTTAGAATAAATAGAAATAAAGTAAGAAATGTTGATAAAATGGTCGATGTATGCATTAATTTATTCGATTAGCCGTCGAAGAAGGCGGTCGCTCGCGTTAAAACAAGGCTGTGATTGGTTGTTGCGGTGTTGCCAGGACGTGTGGGCGGAGCTTGTCTGAACGTCAACAAAAGACAGAGGAAAGAGAAAGGAGGAGAAAAAGAAGAGAAGACTGGAATAAATAAACGACGACAGCCGACAGAAGAGGACAGATATGTGGCTTTAACCAACAATAACAGGTAGGAGAACCATTTAAAAGTGTTTTACAGCTTTGAGGTCATCCTGACACCGACTATTTACGGGCAAATATTTAGCTTCAATCCGATTTTAGCAAAGAAAAACTGGAGAAACATACAGCAAACAGTTGTCCTTTACTTAAAGATATGTTTTACCGATAATATCAATATATTAACACTGGTAGATTGTTACCAAGATGTAGTTATGTTGTCTTATTACCAGAAAATCACTCCAGTATATCGACGAAGACAGCTTCCGATTCGGAGCATCAGTAAAGGGCTTTTCCACTGCTTTTAACAAATCTGGAGGTTTTTATATCAGCTCCAGTTTAAAATCTTAAATACGTAGAATGTTGAAGCTGGAATGGATTGTGCTATATTGAACAGAAATCCTTTAAACCACAGTTTCTGATCCGTGAAATAACGAAAATGGCCAACTTAAGTTTTTATTTCTCTGTAATCTCAAAGCTAGACCGCATCCGTATATTCATTTTCACAAATCTGGTTTGGATTGTTCTACCGTCAACTTATGTTCATTAGAATCCTATTTCTGACCTGTGAGACCTTTGTTAGGTTTGCAGAAAAGCACCAAACGTTTATTTTGTTATTTAGTCAATGTTTGACAGACAGTATTTTAAATGATCTGTTATCTGTCTAGAGTATCAGGTCTGATTATAAAAGACATTCCTGAAATTTAAACCGAGATAAATAAAACCAGAATCCATTTGAAAAAAAGAGTGAAATTATCCTTTACTTTGTATGTTTATGTGACCGAACCGGAAGCCAACTTCAGCGCCGTTCCTCCAGAATCTTGAAATAAATTCTCTAGTTTCAAAATATTAAAGGAGATTTTCCACGTTTTCCTTTAGATTTCTGTTAAACGTGACATTAATGAACCAAGATGTGTAATTATAGGCTTTTTAAAGATGTTAAAAAAGAGGCTCCCCTCCCCCCGCTCCGAACAGAGGATTTAAAAACGGCAACAAACGGTTCGAGCTCAGTTCGACGGTTACGGCCCACTTTAACGATTAAAACCCGAAGGGTTCGGGTTTTGTGGCGGTTTATGTGGTTAAATAAGAAGAAAAGAAACACTTTAATTGAAGCAGGTTTCTGTTTGTGGGTCAGATAGAGAAAGCGTCTATCGGAGGGAATCTGACACCGGAGCCCAGCTCCAGCTGAGGGAGGTGGGCTGGGTTCGGGCTCCCTGTCCGAACCCAGGGGCCGATCACTAACCGAGTTACATCACAACAATCCTCGACATCTTAACCAGGTTTTACCCGAACCTACAAAGCCAGGCAGGCTGTTCTAGAAGGAAGTTATTCATAGTTTTCTTTTAATTTTGAACAGCTTAAAATCTGGAAAATGTGGAGTGCATTTGTATTAAGTCCTCATGCTCCCTGATGCCCCTAAATAAAATCCAGTGCCACCAGTTGCCTTCAGCAGACCCTTTATTAATAGCCCGATCCACAGCCAATGATCTCCACAAATATGGCCGTTATAGAAAATGTCCAGAAGAAAGCCAAGCCTGAATGAAATCTTTCATAAACCATACAGAGAGCATCGCAAATGATGCTGCAAACCCCCTACATCACCCTGAACACGCTGTCGCCACGGTAACAGACGGTGGTGGCAGTATCATGCTGTGGGGATGCTTGTGAAAATAATGAAAAAGATGAATCCCAGATCTGTTAGCTGAAACTACAGCTGATGAAAAGAATGTGAAGGTTAAATACTGAGAAGAGCTCCAGCTCCAACCTGGACAGGAACAGCGCACCGTTAGTTACTGCAAACTTCTCCTTTATTACTTGCAGTGTCTGAACTGTGGTGGGAAAACACTTTGATCATGGACGCTGTGAGGCTGATGAAGGAGCTCCGGGTGAATTATGAGCAGGAGGCCGATTTCCTGCCGAATGGGAAGGGCCTGAACCTCATTGTGTCTGCGCAGCACGTGAGAGTTGAATCCTACTTGTTCAGTAAAGTGCACCGTCCTGAGAAGCTTCATTATAAGATTCACAAACTTCTGTTGCTTCCCAGAGCGCCGACCAGATCACGGCCAAGTGCAGGAATGTGAAAGTGGAGGACCTGTGGAGCCTGACCAGCTTCTTTGGTTACAGCACTCAGACCTTCGTCCTGGCCGTCAGCCTGCTGGACAGATTCCTGGCCATGACGAGGGTATGCCACGCCCCCGTCTTCAGCTTCGGTCTGAACCACCTCAGATCATCTCCGTCTCACCTCCGTCTGTTTCCCTCCCTCAGGTCCAGCCCAGATACTTGTCCTGCGTCAGCCTCAGCTGCCTTCACATGGCGGCCAGAGTGACGGAGGAGGAGTGCAACCTGACGCCCACCGACGAGCTCATCCGTATTGGTCAGTGCCGCTTCACCGTTTCCGACCTCTGCCGCATGGAGAAGATCGTCACAGAAAAGCTGCGCTTCAAATCCAAAGCTGTAACCGCCTTAACGTTCCTGCAGCTGTACCATCAGATCACGCTGACGCACGCCACCTACAGGTGAGGCTCCGACCCTCAACCATCAGGACGGATCGGCAGAGATGCACCAATCAGTTGGCCGGAGATTTTGTCTCCTTTTAATTTAAATGGATCAAAAACTCCTATTATGTTTGGTTAGTAAATGCAATTAAATAAGATCAAATTTAGGAAAATATTTTGGGGGAGAAAAAAGCGGTTTTTCGCACGTTACACTCAGATCTTAAAGAAAAGTGAGTTGGAAACTGATTGGACCGATTGGTGCATCTCTGCTGATCAGCTTCAAAGCTCTGCTGGAGTTCTGGGCTGGGTTTCAGTCCGTAGCGTGTTAAGGCACATTCTGATTACTCAGAGCCTTTCGGGCTGGCAGAGCTGCACACAGTAATGTGGAGCAGCAGTCAGATAAGGACTGCTGTCTGCAGCTGCTTACATAACTGACTTGTTTTTATTCTGCAAAGATTAAACGCTACCGGACCGGGATCACGTTGTTAGTTTCTTTCATGTAGAATAAGTTTGAGGTCTCAGTGCTGTACGTGTGATTTATTTACAGGCCGGATTTTCCACACAGTCTCAAAGTGACACGTTTTGTTATTTCTTCTTCAATCATTGATTTTTGTTGTTTAATTAACACATTTCTGCTCCTGAAACTGGTTTATTGCATGTTCATTCGAAACAAATCAAAAGTTGGATCAACTGCGTGTAAAAGCACCGGGTCGGCATTCCTTCATCTGACAAAGTTACACTTGTCTCACTGAAGTTATTTCTGGATCATGCTGGTCTTGATCTAAATAGCTTAAAATGTTACTGGGTGAACAGCTTGCAGAGAAATGTGCCGATTCTGAAACAAGTCGATTCTGTGTGAACAGGAATGAGACCCTGAGCCTGGAGAAGCTGGAAGCTCAACTTAAAGCCTGTCTGTGCCAGATCTCCTTCTCTAAAGCAAAGGTAGGACTTTACAGATCCCAACAAGCCTCTCAGGGATTATTTTCCCTATTTGGACAGCGATCCTGACCCAGTTTCTCTCTGTCTGTCCTTCTAGCCGTCCGTCCTGGCCTTGGCTCTCCTGAGGCAGGGGATGGAAAGCATTCGGTCGGAGGACATGCTGGAGATAGCCTTCCACATCCAAAGACACCTGAAGGTACGTCCCACACCCAACAGCTCATCCAGGGAGGCAGCAGCATGGAAAAATACAAGAGATGCTCTTATTGTGAAACTCTGGCCCCAGGTGCAGTTATTGAGCAGCTTTAGGGTCTTCAGGCTGTTTAAGTTCAGGAGTCCAGGTAGTTCTAAACCCTTTATTGTAGCGTTTTAAATGAGAAAATCCTGATATTTACGACATGAAACAGTTTATCAACCAACTCAGAAGGATTATTTGTGGTAAAAACTAAAAGCAGATAAACATCTAGTAGAAAACCTTTTACAGGCTCCCATCGAGCTGAAACAGCAGCAAACATGAGTGGCAACATGCCGTGTTGCTGGAAAACAGGCAACATGGAGCTAAAGAGTTTCCTGGAAAAACTGAAACATTCCGTCTCTGAAAATTCCCCAAATTCTCTGAAGCAGCTGATCAGCCTGCAGCTCGGAGCTTGTAGGTGTGACACTTCAAAGCCACAGATCAGGTTCAAGTCTGGTTTCACTTTAGCCTCCTGACCCGGACAAACACACCTGTTTCTATTTATAGTTGCATCTCCTGCAGATTGGTTTAAATCCGCTCAGGTCCGCTGACCGACTGCTTCCTGTGTATAGATTCCTGATGCAGAGCTGCAGCAGTGGAGCCAGCGGGTGGCCCGCTGCCTGTTGGACTACGCTTCGCCCAAATGCAGCAAGCCCAACCACAGGAAGCTGCAGTGGATCGTGTCCCGGCGGACCGCCCAGAACCTGCACAGTCACCGCAGCGTGCCGGAGCTGCCCACCATCCCAGAGAACTGCTGGGACGAGAGCGAGAGGTCAGACCCACAAACACACCCTCAGATAGATCAGAAGCCAAACGTGTTGTAAGGCACGGAGGCTCTGAACCACTGACATGTTGGTTTCTCTTCACTTCTGATCAAACAAACACGCTTCAGAGAAAAGTATGAACTTCTCAGGTATTTCACAAGAAAAGCAGGTGGACACGCCCTCAGAGCGTCTCCACAGAAACAGCATAGTCAACAACAGCAGCAACCGAGCTGACAGGGCAGATTTACAATCAGCATTAAAATGGAGAAGTATTTCCCTCAGTGAGAATCAAACCAGATTATTTTTTACAGGGATGAGTTTCTGGGGCAACGAGCCGCCCCTCAGCTCTGCGTCAGGACCTCTCCTATCTGAGCTGTGTGCAAACAGCTGATCATTCCCGCACCCTCTGACAGACGTTTCCATTACTTCACATTCAGCGAGTCCAGGGGGGTGCTCACACTTTATGTAACACTCACTACGTGAGTCAGGCTGAGGAGATGGGAGGAAACCCAGCAGATGTGATCAGAAGGAGCTCAGTGTGTTGATTATTGACCCAGGAGAACGTTTGGTCCAACACGTCACGTCTGTTTTCAGCTGATCGGTCGCACGTTTTAGTAGCGTCAACCAGCTGATGTTTCACGTTCCTTCTGCTCATTGTCCCCACAGTACGAGTTCATGTTAACTTCCTGTTTGAGATGAAGGAACAGGTTGAGTAAACAGTCCTGAAAACTCTGAATAAAATGGTAGAACGTGTTTGTCCAGGTTCTTCTCCATGTTCTGGATTCCAGAACACAGAAATCTCAATCTAAAATGAAGAAGCTGAGAAACGTTTGAGGCAGAGAATGGACCAGCTAATATTAATTTTTTATTTTAATATGACCTAACATTTAGATATATCTGGCTTAAAGTAAGCGGTTAGACCTAGTTTCATGGTTCTGTGTTGTTCTCATGATATCAGGACAGTGAGATGATGAAGCTGATCTCTTTACACACGTCTGATGAGATAAATTATATAAAAAAATATGATCCTGACACTGAGGTGGTGACTCTATGAGGTAAAGATCCAGTTATCTCCAGATAACAGCAACAAAATGAGGCTGAAATGCTGGTCGGATTATTTCAAGATAGTGAAACTGTTGCTGTGACACAAAACATGAGACTATCTCAAGATGACGAAGCTGTGAGAAGCTGGTTTCCTGAAAAAAATTGTTCTGTCCCTGACATTTTGGACTAAAAAGAACCAACCTGTGCAAATTCATACAGCCTTGTACGCATTGAGTGGCTGTTCCTCAGGTGGAGCTTTCAGTGCTTAGAGAAACTGCCTGAGATCCTCTCAGCATGTTTGACTGGCAGCTCATCTTCTCCCTCTGTTTTCTCCACAGTGACGATTCATGTGAAGACCTGATGAGCTCAGGAGAAGAGTCTCTCAGTAGCTCTCTGGGCAGCGACGCCGAAGGGCCCTTCTTCCCTCTGCACCTCCGTCGCCAAAAGCACCGCCAATACCTCAACGCCTGAAGGCTCCGCCTTCCTGTGCCTGGCTGTCCATCACTTCCCTTCCTGCCATCTTTTTCTTTTTATTTATAGCTCTGCCATCGGTGGAGAAGCGCACAACGACTGGAAGCTGACCGGTACTTCTGGTAGATTTAGTAATCTCTAATTTCTCATCTGGTGCATGTAGAGACGTCATATTCCAGGATGCAAACTTTAAGTTGTCAGAGTCATGTTTAGGAGATAAACTCTGGGCCTTCAGGTGCTGAGTCAGCAGGCCTTCCTGTCTGCTTTAAGAAGCTAATCCTCAGATGTCAGATCAGGCTGCAAACAAAGATGATTTGCCAAAACGTGTCCTGTTTATCCTATAGAATGGTTTTTATATAGACTGTTATTAACCACGACTGTTTTTCAGCAGTGAAGAAGGTTAGAGCAGCAGTTGTGGTTGTTTTCAATCTTCATCTTGTTTCTCATCCCAAGAAAACACAATAAGAGCCGATAAGAAGCAAATGTGGTGAACAATGGTGCTGTAAACAGTCCATCAACTCCCTGATTGGACTGCTGGATTTGACCCGAGCCCAGGATCAGCTTATTTAATGGAAGAAAAGAAAACCTGCCGCTGCTGCTTTTCCCTTTGCTTCCAAGTTTAATTTGCACAGTTTAGATTTTTAAATGTGTTTATGTGGTGAATGGTGTTAGTGGAGGCCGGCGTTTTGGTCTGAGGAAGAACTTTTCTTCCAGAGCCGAACTCCGCTGACACCAGAGTGTGTTTAGAGTGAACTTGTGATCCTGTTTCTGGTAAAGATGCCAACGCTATGATGTAGCTTAACTCAAAGTGTAAATGTAGAGGATGTTGTCTGAAACTGAAAGCTGAATGTGTCAAAAAAAGTTAAAAATGTTAATAGAAAAACCTGTAAAACTGTAAATGCTGTAAAAAAAAATTGTTAATAGTTCTTTGTAGATAGTGAGTTATTTATTGTTTTTGTCACATGTACTGAAAAAGAAAAATCTTATAAAAATGATACTATTTTTAATCCACTGTCTGCCATTCTGTTCCTTTTACGTTGATCTGGAAGTTGAATTAATTAGGAAAGCACAGCTGAGTGTCATCTGCAAAGACTGGCATCAAGGCTCTGATTAAGCTGCCATGAAACAAAAATGAGAGAATGGAAGGGGTCCAAAGACTGATCCCTGAGGTACGCCACAAGAAACTGAGTCCATAATTTAGCAACCTAAATAATCCCAGTTGAGGCTGTGATTAACAGAACAGCACCAAAGGAACCACGTTACCCTATCAGAACTAAACCTAGGGGGTTTTCTGTGTCAGTGCTCAGCTTTAGGTCATCAAATAATAAAACATCGTCTCAGGTCTGCTGAGGGCTCTAAAACCAGACTGCCAACAATACGCATTCAAAGTTACCTTATTTTGGATAAATCGGATTCCTTTTGGTGCAAAACAGAAATCTTTATGGTCTAAGACAAACCAGTACAGAGGCCAAACTTCCCCGCCGTATTTAGATGACAAACCAAAAGAAATCCGACTAGCAGCTGCAGGAAACCCCCACAGAATGAGCCATCGCAGCACAGCAGGTCCATCTTCACACAAAAACAATGACAAAAAACAGCCAATACCTTGATGTCTTGTAAAGCAAACATAGTTATTTGATGTCATTTCTTCAAACGGTTTGGGGTTTAGGATCGACATTAAAATCTGAACAGAACCTGCTTCACCACCCGAGCCAGAGCGACCCAATAGAACCAAGGCTTTATGAGCGACACGTTGGCGGGGTTCTTATCAGACTGGAACCGCTAAATGTCAGTGAGTAGACATTTATTTTCATGAAATCAGTCATTCATAACGAGATCTCGAACCCAGTACCTGCTTCATGATCTCAAGGTAACAAGATCCCAGTTCATGTTTGTTGTGGAAAATCAGAATAAAATCAAAATCTTTTAAGAATTATTTCAGAACTTTGTGGCTTCATTATTTTATGAAAATCATCTTGAATAAAATGAGATTTTAATCTAGTTTTGATGAGAATATTTCATTATCGTCTTTAGTGACAGTTAAATTAGATCTTTATCTCAAAAAGAGGACCTCAGTTTTATTTAGACATGCCAACGATTTCAAAATTACTCCAAATAAAGAGCTTTGTTGCCAAAGGTGTCATTGTTTCAAGGAAATCAGATTCTAGCCCAGAAAACTGGCTTTACGGACAAATAATGTCAATATAATATGATCTCAAGATCGTTTTCTGGTGATGGTTCTATTTCATTATCTTGAGATAATTTACCTTGTGATCAGATATCCAAGCCCAATATCCAATAATAAAGGTTTATTTATTAATGGCCAGCCAGAAATCTTAACTGATGCAGTTATTGGCTTCAAGCTAAAAACCAATGAATTACTGTTATATATCATTTCTAGCATCATGGCAACAGCACTGAACAGTGAAGCTGGGTGTTAAGACGAGAACCACAGATGTTGGAACCATGATCAGGCTTTAAATAGCTTTCCTTCTCAGAGGGTTGAGACAGGCAGCATCACAGCGGTTTCATACGTTTTTATCGTCAGTCTTACATTTAATGGACCTTTTAAAATCTGTTTCTATTCAGAAAGTCCGGTTTTTATTCCCTGGAAAGTGGAACACGGAGTCTGGAGACCATGGTTTGTCAAACTGAATTTTATTATCTTTCATACTTTTTAAGACTGAGTAGAAACAATGGATGAAAGCAAGCTGGTTTAAACGTCTCTCACATCAGCAGCTTTGCAGATTATTTCATGCTTTTCTGTATGAATGTTTAGTTTTTGTTAATTAACTAATTTGAACCTGAATTAATGCCATGTTTATCTTGTTCAGTTGTGGCTCAGAGCTGAGATGACACCAACTGAAGATATTTAGGACGTCTGCTCCCCTGCAGGTAAAACAGGAACACGTTCTCAGAGCAAACAAAGAGAAGCACAAAACACAGCCAAGTCATCGGAGTCCTACCACAGCATCCAGCCGGACTCGTCCGTCTTTGGTTCCCGCCTCCAGCAGGGTCCAATCAGCAGGGTCAGTCTGTAATGTCCAATCCAAACAAAACACAAACAAGCCAATCCTCTGTGGAAGTCAAACGGATCAGAATCCCATCCGAGATTTCTTCTTCTTGGGTTGGGATGACTGCGACGGCCCACGCTGGCTCTGTGAAGCCCTGGAAGTGGTCGGAAACTGAGAGGAGCCCAACGACGTGAAGGTCGGTCTGAGGGAGGCGGACTGGGAGGCGCAGAGCTGAGAGGCAGAGGAGGCGGTGGGATGAAGAGGTGGAACGTTGCTTTGCGACAGCTCACCCTGGGAAAATAAGAGACAATAACTGAGTGGAAATTAGGTCTCAGTGGTCCTGTTTTATAACCCACTGCATCATCAGACCCGACAGCGACATGCAGAACCCATCTTTCAGGTGTCGGTTCCCTCCTATTATACAGTGACTTGTGAAAGTATTCGGCCCCTTTACTTTCAGTGCAGCAAACTCTCTCCAGAAGTTCAGTGAGGATCTCTGAATGATCCAATGTTGTCCCAAATGACTGATGATGATAAATAGAATCCACCTGTGTGTAATCAAGTCTCCGTATAAATGCACCTGCTCTGTGATAGTCTCAGGGTTCTGTTCAAAGCGCAGAGAGCATCATGAAGACCAAGGAACACACCAGGCAGGTCAGAGATACTGTTGTGGAGACGTTTAAAGCTGGATTTGGATACAAAAAGATTTCCCAAGCTTTAAACATCCCAAGGAGCACTGAGCAAGCAATCATATTGAAATGGAAGGAGTATCAGACCACTGCAAATCTACCAAGACCCGGCCGTCCCTCTAAACTTTCATCTCGAACAAGGAGAAGACTGATCAGAGATGCAGCCAAGAGGCCTATGATCACTCTGGATGAACTGCAGAGATCTACAGCTGAGGTGGGAGAGTCTGTCCATAGGACAACAATCAGTCATACACTGCACAAATCTGGCCTTTATGGAAGAGTGGCAAGAAGAAAGCCATTTCTCAAAGATATCCATAAAAAGTCTTGTTTAAAGTTTGCCACAAGCCACCTGGGAGATACACCAAACATGTGGAAGAAGGTGCTCTGGTCAGATGAAACCAAAATCAAACTGTTTGGCCACAATGCAAAATGATATGTTTGGTGTAAAAGCAACACAGTTCATCATCCTGAACACACCATCTCCACTGTCAAACATGGTGGTGGCAGCATCATGGTTTGGGCCTGCTTTTCATCAGCAGGGACAGGGAAGATGGTCAAAATTGATGGGAAGATGGATGGAACCAAATACAGAACCATTCTGGAAGAAAACCTGTTGGAGTCTACAAGAGACCTGAGACTGGGACGGAGATTTATCTTCCAACAAGACAATGATCCAAAACATAAAGCCAAATCTACAATGGAATGGTTCACAAATAAACATATCCAGGTGTTGGAATGGCCAAGTCAAAGTCCAGACCTGAATCCAATCGAGAATCTGTGGAAAGAGCTTAAGACTGCTGTTCATGAACGCTCTCCATCCAACCTCACTGAGCTCCAGCTGTTTTGCAAGGAAGAATGAGCAAGAATTTCAGTCTCTCGATGCAAAACTGATAGAGACATACCCCAAGAGACTTGCAGCTGTAATTGCAGCAAAGGGTGGCGCTACAAAGTATTAACGCAAGGGGGCTGAATAATATTACACGCCCCACTTTTCAGTTTTTTATTTGTTAAACAAGTTTGACACATCCAATAAATTTCATTTCACTTCACGATTGTGTCCCACTTGTTGTTGATTCTTCACAAAAAATTAGAATTTTATATCTTTATGTTTGAAGCCTGAAATGTGGCAAGAGGTTGAAAAGTTAAAGGGGGCCGAATACTTTCGCAAGGCTCTGTAACTGACAGCACTGTTTTATGCTAATGACCCCCGCCTGGCTTTGATGGTATTGATGAACCTGCGTTGTCCTACTAATTAACTGGGCTTTCCTCTCCATGGTTTCATCTACAACAATCAGAATCACCAAATGGCACAGCTCTGACACCTGCTGACATGAATGAGTACCTACAGTATTTCCCAAAATATGTATTCAATTCAATTCAGTTTTATTTATAAAGCGCCAATTCACAACACGTCGTCTCAAGGCTCTTCACAAAAGTCAGGTTCATATATTCCAATTCCAGTGTGAGCGGCCATCTGCCACGACCGACTGGAGGTTTGAGAGAAACAGAGCAGAGACACAAAGAGAACAAAGAAGCACTGATCCAGGGGTACTTTCTATGGGAAGGAAAAGTAAATGTTAATGGATGTAGCTCCTTTAGTCGTTTCATCTAGAAAGAAAGAACAGATAAACTCTGAGCCAGTTTTCAAGGTTAGAGTCTGAAAGAGAGAACATAGAGTTAGTTACAGTAGAAGCTCAGTCAGTAGCCATGTCTAGGAGAGAGAAAGGGTTAAACACTAAAAGACAGGGCTATGTGGATCATCTGTAGAAGGTGAGCATTAAGTTTTAGGCAGCAGCAGCTCGGACGATTCCCCTCTTCAAAAAGGTGTCACAGGTAGACACAGAGCCAGGCCAGGTGTAGCTTCTAGGAAGAGAAAAGAGAGAACAAAGTTAAAAGCTGAAACAACAGAAAATAATGCAAAATTGGAGAGTAGTATGAGAATGTAGCGAAGAGGGTGAAAGTGGTCGTTATGTCCTCCAGCAGCCTAAGCCTATAGCAGCATAACTACAGAGATAGCTCAGGATAACCTAAGCTACTCTAACTATAAGCTTTATCAAAAAGGAAAGTTTTAAGCCTAGCCTTAAAAGTAGACAGGGTGTCTTATATATTTCTAATTTTGGCAATCACTTCCCTTCACTATTCTTCCACATTTACAGTAATTTGTGGTTCCAGAACAACAGAAAACATCAGCTATTTGCTAACAGGAACAGACACAGACTTATGAGCGGGAAAACGATGCTCCTTTCAATCAGCTTATTGATAACAGACACTCAATCCATTCATCACATGATGTTCTCTGCTCAACACACACTGCTAGCTCAAATCTAATATGAAGAAAAGTGAGACTTTTAGCTGCTGCACGGTTCCAACTAATCTTTCATGTCAAATTTTTTGGCCTTCATGCAACACACTATTTGTGGAGAAGCTAAAAACCATTCCCATCTGAAACATGGTGGTGGCAGCATTATGCTGTGGTGAAGCTGGTCAAAGTTGATGGGACTTACCTGCGTTTCGCACAGAGATCTCAGCCTTCTGCTCCTCCTCCTCTGATTGGCTGTTGGGGTCTCAGGAGTTTTTGGTTGGGTTGGGGGGAGGGTCCGGGGCCTGTTGGGGGTCCCTCTCTGAGGTGTGGTGGTCGGGATGGAACCTAGAGACTCAGTTTGGACCACAGAAGGTAGTGAGGCTCCTTGATTCTCCAGAAAAGTTGCCTGATTGGACAGCTGCCCTCCACCTTCTGTGTCCGACCAGGGTCCCTGACTCGCTGCCGATGACCACCCCGACATGGAGAAGTCATCCAGGTCCGTCTGGTAGCTGACAGATGTCGTGAAGCTACCGCTAAAGTCGAAGTGACGGCCCGCGGCTCTCCGGGCCTCCTTTTCCCTCCTCCTCCTCCTCCTCAGAACCTCCATCTTCGTCTTCTTGTTCATCCCCAGCTGATCCTGCCACCACGCCCGCCACCCCTCTTCTCCCTGCCATGAGATAGTCAGTCGGTCACTGAGCTCGTCCGTCCAGGCCTCAGTGTTCACCAGTGTGGGAACGGGGACCAGATCCGGGACTGCGACGGTAGCGGAGCTGTTAAGCAGCAGCGATCGCCTCGACATGCACCGCTTCAGATCCTGCTTCAGCTTCTCTTCCAGTTTACCTCCTGAATCCCCTCTGGATACGTGCAGCAGACCATTGGTTTGGACCGTGAAATGCTGCAAACCTTGACTGTGAGGTTTCTTTTCCTGGGTCGTCTGCATGAGTTTCTGCAGCCAAAGTTTCCAGGTGTGGAGAGTTGTTTTGCTAATAGTTAGTGGAGTCTCCCTGCAGGAGCTCTGATCTTCTTCCTCCTCAACTTCCTGCTTACTCCCATCCCTAACCCCTGCATCTGGCCGGCTCTCCTGATCCAAGCCTGTTTCCTCGTTGACAAAAACCTGAAGCCGTTTCCAAACTCGACGTCGGTCTTCCGACTCCTCCAAAGAAGAATCTGAACAAATCTTCCTCTCGGGTGTTTCCGGAACAACCGTCCGAGCAGCCAGAGCCTGAGTCGGCATGACGACATCCTCGTCGCTCGACGTGTCAGAGACCAGCAGCTGGACACGTGCTGGAAGCTGCTCTGATGTTTCCGTCTCCGTTAGTGGTTGGGGATCAATTCCTGTCACGGCGGCTCCAGATTTTTCCTTGCTCAGCAGGCGATGCTCCAGGATCTGATAGAAAATGTCTCCCGCCTCCGTCAGCTGGAGGACACACATACACTCCCCAGCACCGGCTTTCTTCTGGAAACACGTCAAACCTAAATATAGAAATATAATCTGTTAAAGTTGCCTCCATTTTCGCAGCAGAAAAATGATTATTTGGCCGAATAAAAACCCGAATGAAAAAACAACTCAGCTTGACAGAAAACATGAATTTAGCTCAATCTGCTGACGGAACTCATGGAGACATTTGTGAATGATAGAAAATAGGTTGGTGGTTACCTGCAGCAGGCGAAGCCAGTCTGTTGGCTGCAGTTTGGTGCCGGTGTGGGATCTGGACCAGGAGGTGTCTCAGACTGTCTGTGGGTCTGTGGAGAGCCTGAGGAGAACCTTGGCTGGAGCAGGCCTCCACTCGACCTCCTGAACAAATGCAATGAAGAGCAGAATAAAAGCTAAATTCTCCTCATCTCACAGCTAATTTCACACCTTGGGTCACAAAAAATCCACAGCGAGAACAAAACACAAAAAAATTAGGACACCCTATTAAAGCCTGAGTGTTTTTTATTTAATATCTATTTTAACAATACGGAGAGACGCAAGTAATATAACAAAGTAAAAGAAAAGACTCGGACACGACCAAAGAGCTGTTTGAGGCCTTCAGGGAGAAGATAACAGCCCCTTATGACTCTGACAAGAAATATAAGCAGGTCTCAAAAGAAATCAGCCATTCCTTGATGGAAAATGGTCTATGTGTGGAGGACATTATAAACAACAGCCAACATCGCGTCTGGCTGTCCGAAGTGGTTCACCATGAAGGCAGACCGCAAGATGCTCAAACAAGTCCCCAAAAACCCCAAAATATCACGGGACCTACATTTGGGTCATAATGCTGCTGATATGGAAGTGGATATCTGTAAAATCAGAAGGAGACTGAAATCGTTAACTTTTATGGAAAGTGTGCATGGAGGAAACCTTTGTTCTCCAAGAAAATCTTGAAGCCAGACTGAACGTTGGCGAAGATCAGACTTCTGGAATAATGAACATATGAGTTATAATTTAACCACAGAGGACATTTTTAGCATAAACCAAACACAGCAATCCAGGAAAAAACCTCATACCAACTATGAAGCATGGAGGTGGACGTGTCATGGTCTGGTGACCAACGACATCAGAGAATCCACTATGAACTTTAACGTGTATCAGAAGGAGCTTGAGCAAAATGTGAAGGCTTAAGTTAAAACATGAAAGCTGAAGCAGAACTGGACCCTGCAACACATTACTGCGGTTCTGGGGAACTTTTATTCAATGCTGCTATGTTCGTCACAACCACTGCACCGTATTCTGTTGTCTTGCAGAGAACCTGGAGTTCCGACGTCTGTGGAAATCAGAGGAGGAGCAGACCTGAATGCTGCCAGAAGGTCACTTTTTGGAATATTCACCACTGCAGTGAACTACAGCCAGACCAGACCTACCACAGAGAGCTCTTACATCGGTGGGGAGGGTGCTGGTTTATTAGGTTTCGCTGCATCGCTAAGCTTCCATTTTGGTTGGAGAATTTGCTAGCCCTTCTTTCTTCTCCGGGGGACGTTGTGTTGCTATATGTTAATAGAGCAGCACAAACTCGACAGTTTCCCAGTAGGATGTTGGTCTTTGAAAGTACTGGATGATCCTAAATCCATCTCAGAGTTGTCACGTATGAAGAACCTAAAACTCTTCAGGTCATCAGAGACCTGCTTACTCAGAGCTTCTATGCTCCTCAGCTTTAAAACAAACACACTACAATGTGCAGAAACAGTTCGCTCCTTAAATGAGTTCATTTTAAGAGATATTTAACGCCTCCCTCCTTTACTGCGAGCTTTGACCTACTCATTCTATGAATGGTCCAATATGAATAAACCTTCTGGGTGAGATATGGCTGGATACTCAAAAGTGTTACACAATGTGAAGTAAAATGTTTACTATTTATTAATCTTTCACGCATAATAGAGCTAAAAAGTGCTGCTTGTTTTTGCTAGAAACACGTATCTTTAAGACAAAGGAAATCCAAGAAACTAAATTCTGCAAAGCAACAGCAAATAAGTTCATCTTTAAAAGAAAGGAGAGGAACATTGGTTGATGAGAACTGTCTGGTTGAGAGGTGCCAGGTTCTTTTCTGGATGCCCGACCTGCCTCGGGCCCATGTTCATTTTACCGCATCATTTCCAGCATAAATCAAACCCTGATGTCATCAACTTTAACCTCCTCATCCTGCTTCTCAATTCAGACTCCCACCAAACATCGCCCCCTGCTGAATCACCTGAGTACTGAAGCAGAGTGATCTCCTGAGAAGACTGTGATCCGAGAAGAACCTTAGAGGTTCCTCCCGCCGCCTGGCCCGAGGCGGCTGAGCCCGAAGCGACGTGACAGAACACGGGTGGGGCCTGCATCATGTGATCCCACTTGAGCATGGGTATGCATGGGAAGCGCTCGTCAATGATGTAGGCCGAGTGCTGGTGGACAAACAAGCAGGAAATTAGATTCATCTGGAAGCTCCTGAATCTCCAGCTTTAAACAAACCAGACAGAACAAATAAATCTGAAATACCTGTGTGGTGATGAGGTGATGAAAGGAGTGCACGTCCCCCAGGTACCGGCACATGAGGAGTCTCTCTCCACTCTTACAATCTGAGGTGCTGCTGATCCGAAACAGAGTGTGACCCGGGCTCGATCCTGCCTGGAGGGTGAAAGAAGGGGGAAAGCAGGTTAGATGGAGCCAGAAAGCAGCCAAGAAGTAACATGCACAAGTTGTTCCACCCTTGGGAGCAGTACCGGGCCATTCAAGTGTTCGTATTGACCGGTTAACGAGTCTTTTGCATCGCTGAGGAGGACATTTGGCCCACTCGTCTTGTACTCGTACTTGTCGTTTTCCGCTTATCCGGGACCGGGTCGCGGGGGCAGCAGACTCAGTAGAGACACCCAGACGTCCCTCTCCCCAGACACCTCCTCCAGGGGGAGCCCAAGGCGTTCCCAGGCCAGCCGAGAGACATAGTCCCTCCAGCGTGTCCTGGGCCTCCTCCCGGTGGGACGTGGCTGGAACACCTCCCGAGGAAGGCGTCCAGGAGGCATCCGGTATAGATGGCCGAGCCACCTCAACTGGCTCCTCTTGATGTGGAGGAGCAGCGGCTCTACTCCGAGCCCCTCCCGGATGACCGAGCTCCTCACCCTATCTCTAAGGGAGTGCCCGGCCGCCCTACGGAGGAAGCTGGGGCTGGGGCTGCCGCGCCAGCGCACGCAGTAGGTCTTGGCTAGAGGGGGCCAGCAGGACCATGTCATCCGCAAAAAGAAGAGACGAAATCCTTTGGTCACCAAACCAGACCCCCTCCGGCCCTTGGCTGTGTCTAGAAATCCTGTCCATAAAAGTTATGAACAGGACCGGTGACAAAGGGCAGCCCTGCCAGAGTCCAACATGCACCGGGAACAGGTCCGACTTAGTGCCGGCAATGCGGACCAAACTCCTGCTCTGCTCGTACAGGGACCGGATGGCCCCTAATAAAGAACCACCGATTCCATACTCCTGGAGCACCCCCCACAGGGCATCACGAGGGACACAGTCGAATACTTTCTCCAGGTCCACAAAACACATGTGAACCAGTTGGGCAAACTCCCATGAACCCTCGAGTACCCTGTAGAGGTTATAGAGCTGGTCCAGTGTTCCACGGCCGGGACGAAAACCACACTGCTCCTCCTGAAGCCGAGGTTCGACTATCGGTCGGACTCTCCTCTCCAATACCCTGGTGTAGACCTTACCAGGGAGGCTGAGGAGTGTGATCCCCCTGTAGTTGGAACACACCCTCCGTGTGGTGGTCCCCCTTCTTATGAAGAGGGACCACCACCCCAGTCTGCCAGTCCAGAGGCACTGTCCCCGACCGCCACGCAATGTTGAAGAGGTGTGTCAACCATGACAGCCCTACAACATCCAGACACTCGAGGTACTCAGGGCGGATCTCATCCACCCCCGAAGCCCTGCCACCGCGGAGCTTTTTAACCACCTCGGTGACTTCAGCCTGGGTGATGAAAGAGTCCAACCCCGAGTCCCCAGCCTCTGTTTCCACCAGGGAATGCGCGAATTTGGCCAGAATTGTTTTAATTGAGAAAGATTGGAAGGTCTTCTGTCATGAAAGGCTTGCTTCAGGTTATGCTACAGCATCTCAGTCAGATTTAAGTCCAGACATGGACTAGGCCAATCTAAAACCTAGATTTTGTTTTTTTTAAATTGATCTAAGGTGATGTTGCTGGAGTGCTTTGGACCATTGTCCTTCTGCAGAACTCAAGTCAGTTTAAGCTTAAGGTCAAAAACTAATAGGTGGACCTTCTCCTTCAAGACTTTCTGCTAAAGAGCAGAACTCATGGTTCCATCTATCACACCAAGTGGTCCAGGTCCTGAAGCAGTAAAGCAGCCCAGACCATCATACTACCACCATGTTTGACTGCAGGTGTGATGTTCTGTTTCTGAAATGCTATTAGTTTTACACCAGATGTAACGAGACGCACACCTTCCAGAAAGGTCCTCTTGTCCCATCAGTTCACAGAACATTTCTCCAAAAGTCTTCAGGATGTTTTCTGGTAAATGTGAGACGGGCCTTTGTGTTATTTTGGGTCAGCAGTGGTTCTGGCCTTGGAACTCTCTCCTGGAGTACATTTTTGCCCAGCCTCTCTTACTTATTGTTGAATCATGACCTCTGACCTCAACTGGGGCAGTGAGGCCTACAGAACTTTAGATGTTGTTCTGGGTTCTTCTGTGACCTCTGGAAGGGGTGGCAGATGCTCTCTCCCACATGGCCCTGCCTTTCAGTGTTTAACCCTTTCTCTCTCCTAGACATGGCTACTGACTGAGCTTCTACTGTAACTAACTCTATGTGCTCTCTTTCAGACTCTAACCTTGAAAACTGGATCAGAGTTTATCTGTTCTTTCTTTCTAGATGAAACGACTAAAGGAGCTACATCCATTAACATTTACTTTTCCTTCCCATAGAAAGTACTCCTGGATCAGTGCTTCTTTGTTCTCTTTGTGTCTCTCCTCTGTTCTCTCAAACCCCCAGTCGGTCGTGGCAGATGGCCGCTCACACTGAGCCTGGTTCTGGTTCTGCTGGAGGTTTCTTCCTGTTAAAAGGGAGTTTTTCCTCTCCACTGTCGCTACATGCATGCTCAGTATGAGGGATTGCTGCAAAGTCAACGCCAGTGACTGTCCACTGTCTCTACATGCTCATCCGGGAGGAGTGAATGCTGCAAGTCACTGACTGGATGCAATCTGCTGGGTTTCCTTAGATAGAAAAACTTTTTATCCAATTTGAATAAATAACTGAATCTGACTGAACTGTTCAATGGTTACGATTAATTAGAATGTATGAACCTGACTTTGTGAAGAACCTTGAGACGACATGTGTTGTGAATTGGTGCTATATAAATAAACTGAATTGAATTGAACCTCTTGGAGTAATTTTGGTATGCCCGTCTCTTCTGGGAAGGTTCTCCACTGTTCCATATTATCTCCATGCGTGGATGATGGTTCTCACTGTGGTTCTCCGGAGACCCAGAGTCTTAGAAATGGCTTTGTAACCCTTTCCAGACTGATAGATGTCAGTGACTTAGTTTCTCATCAGTTCTTGAATTTCTTTAGATCGGGGCATGATGTGCTGCTTTTTGATGTTTAAGCACACTTCGTGTTGTCAGCAGGCCCTACTTGACCGATTTTGATGGTACAGGTCTGGCAGGAATCAGGCAAGGGTTAAATCACATTGATATTTAAATTTGTTTAATGATGTGTAACGTGTTTAGATGTTTTTCTAGAGTTCAGTCTAGATTTGGACCTCTTAGCCTAATAATAAAAGCAGTTAAAAAACATATCAAAGAAAATCAAACCAGGATATTCGATACAGGATATTTACTGGGCCGCTCCTATTTAGTTTGCTGCCACATGACCCGGCAGAAATAGATGATTCTGGGTTTTAAGAGAAGTTTAACCTCTCATCTAACTTTCTTCTGCTCTGAAACCTAAATGGGAACTTAGCTGCATCCAAATCTGCAGCAACAGAAATATCCATCCCGCAGTTAAGGAAAAATCACCAGCAGAAATGATCCACGAAGTGTTGGCAAACATGTTAGTGGTGTTTCCATATTTTCTGACCTTCACTCTGAAATCTGAGAGCTCCGCCCCAGTCCTGTCTGCGTAGAGCATCACTCTAGGGTGGGCTGAGAACTCGCACCATCTCCATGACGACTTGGCGTTGAAGTACAAGTTGCTCTCCTCCACTCGAACCTTCTGCATCCTGATTGTAGAAAAATAAGAGAAATGTTATCCTCCGATCTGCAGTCGGATCAAAACCAGCATCCTGCCTGAAGGAGGGTTCCTCACCCTCTCCCAACTGTCCACAGGTTTGCCGCTCCGCTCTCACTCGCCACCAGAACTTCACCTAAAATATGAGGACTGATGAAACAAACAAAAGGATGTCAACTTCCCGGTTTCCTCTGCGTGCCGTGCTGAGTTCATCTGATCCCTCACCTGACGCTGACACAGGTCGCAGCAGCTTTGGTGTTGACCACCTGCAGCAGGCACGGTTCGTTTCTTTCACTAAACCTCCAGACCCCGCAGAGGTAATCCGACCGCACGGCGACACAGCCTGGAGAAAAACAGGACACGTTGAACCGTCAGCAGAACCTGCAGGAAAAACGGGAATCCTTCTGGAAAACTCCGTACAGTCACTGAAGAGGGAGCTGCAGCTGATCTGTCGGATGGGAGCCTTCAGCTGGAAGCTCACCGGCTCACTGCTGCTGGCGTCTACGCAGGAGGAGCCCTCACAGGAGAACTCCAGCGCCACTTTGTGGAAGTCTGAGGTACTGCATTAAGAATGGGGCCTCCGGGGGTCAGTTTACAGCTACAGCACTGAGCACTTTCTTGTCATTTCCTGTCAATTGTTTCACTTTTCCAAACATTCTGAAGGTCTTGCCTGAGGATTTTAGCTCAGTGTTATGATGATGGATAAATGCCAACAGAGCAAGAACAAATCAAGGAACCAATTTAAAGCAGTTATAGCTCTGATAACATTTTAATTTTCTGTTCGGCCTTTAGGTCCAACTGTGTCCTCTTCATAAGAGGATCTTTGTCTGTTTTGCTGAAGTGGTTGGTTGTCTTTGTAGGCCTGAAGTGTGCCCCCTGCTGGGTGTGGCATGAACATCTGCACATCATGTTTATTACAAGGTTTAGCAGCTAATTCTGTTTTTGACCAATTTCTATTTCTCTTTAAGAATGCTAATGCCATAATATTGAAGAACAGATTCAAAATATGTCTTTAGCGTTTCAGTTTGTCCACCAGCTTCACTGTGCTTCGTTTAGCCTTCCTGTTATCTGCGCCCTCTCCCAGGTGAAAGAAAAAACAAAAAACAGACATTTCTCAGCATTTCACAAAAATAAGTTTTCTTTCAAATTCCTTCTTAAGTCTTCTGGTTTCCTTGATTTTATTCTTGTCTAACTTTGAGTCTTTGTCCCTCAGCAACAACCTCCACACCGAAGAGTGTTTAATAGTTCGACCTGGTAGAGCTTCATTTCGTGTTTCAAGGATGGGAGAAACAGAGATTTTTTCATTTCCGTACAGCTGGTACACATGGTCAACTCTGATCACATTTAAAAACCCTCCGACTAAAAGCCTATTTACCGGCGCATCTCTACTTTTGAGATTTTCTATTTCTATTAGATATCCTATTACCAATTACATGTTCAGGATACTAAGGTTGTTCATTCCCAGGCCTCCGGGATACAGCAGGCAGCCCTCGCTCTGGGAGAAAGGGACGAAGGCCAGAGCGCCTCCGGTGGCTCCCTCGTTGAACTGCACGTGGTCCCTCTGCTCCGTCAGCTCCTCGTGCAGCAAGGAGCCGAGCAGCTCCGGAGGAATGTCGTGGATGACGTCCGACATCAGGCTGCAGTACTTGTTGAGAGACATGGACTGATACGTCATGGGACACCTGTAATTAAAAACAAAGCCCCCAAATGTAATTAAAACAGAGCTGCGAGTCCTCTGAGTCTGTGTTGGTTTGATGATGTAGAGCAGGTTTGTTTCTATCGACACAAACAGAAAAAAAAAATGTAAAAACCTGGGATGCTCGACATGTCTGCAGCAACATCAACCGATTTTTAACATATCGGTCCAGTAAGTTAAACTGCTCCGATATCAACAACCGATGTTTATTTCCATCTTGTTGCCGCTTGTGTGTTAGGAGGGGGAGGGGCGTGGCCATGTGGTATTTGTTTGGTCATGTGACAGTGATAGTTATGCAGCACAGGATTGTGGGTGTTTAACTGAAGTAGAGAATCGAGGTCAGCAGTGTGGTCGTTCTTTTCACCGGGTCAAAAGGGTAAAGAAATATATCAGTTGTCGGCCACAAAGGCAAAAATAATATCGGATATGTTTATATCGGTGCATCCCCAGTAAGAGGATTAAAGCTGTTTTTTCTTTGACTTGAAATGATTTGAATCATTTTAGGCTTCAACACCAAAAGGAATAAAGGACAAGACAATATCTGACAACATCTCAAAGTTCTTCTGATCCTTAGTAGCAACAGTTTTTCAGATTGTTTCTGCAGCGCAAAATGTCTCAATAACCAAGGAGGTTTGAGTCATTTCTGTTCGCTCTGCTCACATGTTATACTTATACAGCAGATCGACGTAGCACTTCGTCTTCCACACGTTGACCGAACCCTTTCGATATTTCTGCAAAACAACAAACACACAGAAGAACACAGGAGTCTCTAAGAGGATCGGCTAAGACATGGAGTTCAGTTTTATTTCTAGATTTCCATCAGATGCAGTTTAAAAGTTTATCTCATGAATAAGAGTCAGTTTGGGATGAAACTCACTTCCTTTGTCTTTGCTTTCTTAAAGTAGATGTTATCCCCCAGGATCTCACTCATGCACATGAAGGCATCAGGGCCGTTATCCATGAAGAAGTTCTGCATCTGAACAAAGGAGGACTTCTTCAGTCAGAACATGTTTCTTTATTCTGAGATTGATTTTTTTGTTCATTTTAGAGATGCACCGATAAATTGGCTGTCGACCGGAAAACAGACGATTTTTCGTTTGATCAGTTCGGATCCGTGTCTGACTGGTTGCAAACTCAAAAATCTGATCTTTTTCAGATTACTGAAAGCCCCACGTTCTGCTGTCACATTGCCAACGTTCTTCGGTGTGGATGTTGTTACTGACAGAAGACTCAATGTTGGCCTTTTTAGTATCAGTGAGACGTTAGTGGGGCGGCGCAGCGCAGCGCAGCGCTAGGGCAGCCTCGACGCAGATGTCGGGGGTTCAACTCCCAACCATGAGACCTTTGCTCCACGGTTCCTGTCTGATTACTTTGAATAAAGACCACTAATTCTAAAAAAAATCCAAAAACATCAAAGTGACGCCAGAAGAAGCACAGAGATGTTAGAAGCTGGTTCAGTTTTTATCAGGTTGCTACTTCGGAGGCTGCAAGTCATTTCACTCCTTTTTTTTTTGGGATGTTTCACCCTAAAAAATAAGTAATTTACTAGAAGCTAACATTTTGTATCCACTTTATGGATGTTTTGTCAAATTGGGGAATCGACAGATTAACCCAACGCTGACTTCAGCAGGTTGGCTGTATTAAAGCAGCGTGGCTTAGTTTGACCCATTTGACCTTTCAACCTCTGTCATGGAACACAATGGATTTGGAAACGCTCTCAGAGTTAGGATAATGATCCACATCGTAGGTGTGTTGTAGGGAACACACAGAGACTGCTGCCTCCAGATATCAATGCTAACTGCTCATGGCTGGGGAAAACACATTGACTACATATTTATCGGCTAAAATCTGAGTCGGTTAGCAGTCAGAAGCTTTTAGAAAACAACAGACTGGAAATTGGCCACAAATCTCTGGTCGGTGCAGCTCTAATTGTTTTAATAATGGGTTCCTCACGTGTGATAAGAAGTCCAACGGATCTGGAGGCTTCAAATATCCCTGAAAAGCTAAAGGAAAAACACAGAAGGATTAGACTGGATAACCATTAGAAACAATAATATAGAAAACAGCTCCAACACATTTTAAAGGTTTCCTGCCTTCATCAGAGTTAATAAAGGCCCAATACATTATGGAGGAACAACGGTATATTTCATTTAGTTTTACACATAAGATCAGTTTAACAAATGCAACATATGGAGACTAATTAAGGTAAAACATCAGATGATACAGAGAAATAAAACCAACTGAATGTTGACTCAGAATGTTGTCTGAATCAGAACCGGCTCTCAGGGGGCTCACCTTTTCTGGGAGACAGCAGGGGAACTGGTACTGGCTCCGTCTGACACCATAACTGTCCTTGAACCTGCCGTCTGGACGTAAATGTCCAGCTGGAGAGAGGGCCGGCGCCGCCCTGAAACCAGAACCACATCGGTTAAACATGCTGATCATCTTCTTTGTCCGAACTGTGGCCTCATTATCATCCTTCCATACAATGAAAGGGTCTAATGAAGCTCTGAGGTCAACTCCAAACATGCTTGTTTGTTTGCTTGAGCTCCACTCGCCACCCATGAAAACACAGCAGACAGACAAGAAAGTTGTGAAGTTTAAAGCAGGGGTAGGTTGTAAACCGATATCCAAAGCTTTGAACATCTCACAGAACTCTGTTCAATCCATCATCTGGATGAGAGCTAGTGTGGTGATCCTGGAGACAGGTCTTGGTCTGAAGACCCGTCTTTAGACCACATTTAGTCTTGTTCTTGTCTATTAGGTGTGTTGGAGATGGGATGCATCTAAAAGATGCAGGATTGTGGCTCTGGAGGACTGGAGTTGGGCATCCCTGGTTGAGATCAGAGCATGTTTGTGTGTTAGAATGGCCTAGTTCAATTCAGACATAAATCAAGCTGAGAATCTGTAGCAAGCCTTAAAAATGGATGTTTCCAGACGCTGTAATCCAATCTATCCCCTTTACCCGACTTTGTCTGTCGCATAAAACTCCACAACATACACTGAACTTTGAGGTTGTAACTTGAGAAAATGTGAATAATTAAATGGTGTATACAAATTTTTGCAAGGCATTGTAAATAAGTTTTCTGTTTCAAATTTATAATTTCCAAGAACATCCCTTAAGAGTATTACCTAATCATGAACCCTACACCAGCAGTTTTAACCGGGAAACACTTGTCATTAAAGTCTCTGAAAACGTTCTCCCGATTTCAGCGAACGCAGCATTGCATTTAACTCAGATTTGGTTAATTATTGTAACTATTTAGCATAATTTTGTTCCTAATCGTGCAGACGCCGTTGAGTCGTAAACAGACGAAGACCAAACTTCCGACACATGAGCTCAGAAGACTCTCCCACCTGGCCTAAAACTCCCTCATAGGAGCCCCATCCTCCGGCGCTGTGTTTCAGGACCAGGTTCGGCGGTCCGCAGTTGTAAAACGTGGGGAAAAGTTTCTCAGGAAACTGATAATCCATTATCGCTGTCCCGGATTATTTGAGTCCCTGTCAATGTCTCAGTGTGTCCGAACAAGTTCGGACATGTTCAAGTGCCCCGGCTGCTAGCTTCGAAGATCATCACCATCCGTTTCTCCTCCCAGAATCACCGGAACATTAAAACTGCTAGCTGCATTTTTTACGTGGGATGTAAAACTAACTGTATGGTCCGAAAAAGAGACATAAATCAGGTTAATTAATATAAAACCTTCACTCTAACTTGCTAAACACGTGTTGTTGCTCCCATAGGCTGAGCGGAAGTCAAGCTCTTCTTCTTCTTCTTGTTGGTTTTATTGGCGGTTGGCAACAAACGTTTAGTAGCATTACCGCCACTTACTGGTATGGAGTGTGGTTCGTGTCGGTCTATCTATTTATATATATATATATATTTAATTCTACAAATTAAATAAATAAATATATCTTACCTATATGTATATATATATATAGACATACTTACACATTACATTGTATTCTACCCATCTATATCTTCCATACTTTCACAATTTTATCTACTATAATCAAATTCTATGAAATAATTTAGTTTTCTTTAAAAAACGAATCACTATTTGTATATGTTTACTCTCTAAATTCTTCCTCAAAATATCTAATAAATTAACCCTTTCCTTAATACCTTCAACCTCTCTTCTCATATATCTTCTTTCTCTTTCATATTTATGACATTCTAATATAACATGTTCTATTGTTTCATATTTTCCACAGTAATCACATTTACCAGTATCATGCTTTTGAATTTTAAAAAGTGTATAATTAAGTCCTGTATGCCCAAATCTCAACCTTGTTATCACTCTTTCCTCCTTTCTATTTCGTCTTCCATTTCTTCTTTCTCCTACTATCTTCTGAATTTTATAAAACCATCTTCCTGTTTTTCCTTCATCCCACCTTTTTTGCCATTTTTCCATCAGCTTTCCTTTAACAAAACTCTTTCCCTCAGATTTACTTGTTTTAACTATAAAACTAATAGGATTTTGAATTATCCTCTTTACTATTTTATCTGCCCTCTCGTTTCCTTCTACTCCAATATGTGCTGGAACCCACACAAATATAACTATCAAGCCCATTTTTTGTATTCTGTATAATGTATGAAATATTTCTAATAAAATGTCCATCCTACTATCTGATTGATTATATTTTAAACTTAATAATGCAGAGCTTGAATCTGAGCAAATGACTGTTTTTAATGGTTTTATGTCTTCTACCATTGTAAAGCTAATAATATAGCCAATATTTCTCCTGTGTATACTGATAAGCCGTCTGTAATTCGTTTTCCAATTTTTAGATTGAATTCTGGTACTACAAAAGCTATTCCTACTTTTCCAATTATTTTTGATGCATCTGTATATATTTGAATATATCTATAATTATTTAAATGTATCTGTACTGAATAACTATCTACTATGGAAGATTTATCTTGCTTCTTTTCCATTATTGACATATCTACTGTTGCTTCTGGTAGAATCCATGGTGGTATAATTGATATTGGTGATGTTTGACTAATTTCTAAATCAATCATTTTAAATTATTTTACTTTATTTTCAATTGTCCATCCAAAACTCTTCATTTCTTTCTTTTCTTTTTCCCAACATGGATTTAAAATTTCCCAAATTGGATGATCCAAGTTATTACATTGTAAATTGAACCAATAATTTATTTCTAGTTTTATTCTTCTTAACTCTAACGGCATTTCTCCCATTTCTATTTCTATTGCTGCTGTTGGTGTAGTTTTAAATGCTCCAGTACATAATCTTAATGCCTGATGTTGGATAATATCTAATTTAACCAGATGTGTTTTAGCTGCTGAACCATAAACTATACAACCAAAGTCTATGTTAGATCTTATCATTCCTGTATAAATCTGTTTTAGTAATTTCCTATCTGCTCCCCAGTCACTGCCAGCCAAGCATCTCATAATATTTAAAATGTTCTTACATTTATCAACAACTTTTTGAATATGTATATTCCATTTTAGTTTTTCATCAAACCATAATCCTAAAAATTTTAGATACTTTACTTGCTCTAATTCTTGGTTATATAATTTTAATTTTATTTCCTTGTTTATTTTTTTCTGATTAAATATCATTACTTTGGTTTTTTCAACTGAAAACTTAAATCCCCATTGTAACGCCCATTTCTCTATTTCAATAATAACCTCTTGTAATTTCTTTACAATTAATTTTACATTTTTTCCTCTTTTCCAAACAGCTCCATCGTCTGCAACGAGTGAACATCCCATTACTTTTCCAATATCTTTAAATACATCATTTATCATAATTGAAAACAATAACGGACTTATAATACTCCCCTGTGGAGTTCCATTTTCTACTATATATTTTCCTGAGATCACTTCCCCAATTCTAACTTGTATTTTCCTATTTGTTAAAAAATCTTTGATCCATTTAAATATTTTCCCTTTAATGCCCAGTATTTGTAATTTAATTAATAATCCTTCCACCCACATCATATCATATGCTTTTTCTATATCAAAAAATACAGCCACTACACTTTCTTTATTTACCTGTGCTCTTCTAATTTCATGCTCTAAGCATAGCATTGGATCATTAGTACTCCTCCCTTTTCTAAAACCACTTTGATACTTTGACATATATCCTTTATTATTTAAATAATATACTAGTCTACTATTAATCATTTTTTCCATTATTTTACATAGATTTGATGTTAAAGCTATTGGTACTATAATTGATTCCTTCCAGCTCAGTGGTAATTTTCCCTCCTCCCATATTTTATTATATAATTGTAATATTATATCTTTCGATTTTCCACCAAGTTGCCTTATCATTCTGTACCAAATTTGATCTTTACCTGGTGCTGTATTTTTTGTCTTCCTAAGTGCATAATTTAATTCAGCTTTTGTAAATTCAACATTTAACAAATTATTTGTTTCTTCAACACTCTGTAATACATCTTTATATATAAGTTTTGTATTTTCTCTTCCTTTTCTTCCCTCTTCACTAATATTATTTGAACTATTAATTTTACTAAATATTCTTGCCAATATTTCAAGTTTATCTTCATCTTTTATTATATTTATATTATTTATTTTTAATATAGGATATTCAAACTCTCTCTTTATGCCATTCATTCTTTTAATTATTTTCCAAATTTTTTATATTTTTGTTTCTTTCTCTATTGTGCTACAGAAATTTCTCCAATATTCTCTTTTTACCTTCTTAATAGTTCTCCTTACTATTGCTTGCTTTCTTTTATAATCAATTAAATTCTTATAAATTGGATTTCCTTTTAGTACCTTAAATGTTTTATTTCTTAACTTTATTGCTTCTTTACATTCATTTGTCCACCATGTTACCATTTTCTTATTACTTTTACAACCTGCTTTCTTTATAGAATTATCTGCTGCTTCCATGATTATCTTACAAATTTTTAAATTTACATCATTTATATCCATTCTCATATCTACTTTCTCTAAGTTTATTTGACTCAAGTATCTAAATTTAGTCCAGTCTGCCTTATTAAAATTTAGTTTTTTATTGACATTTATATTCTTATTATTTAAAGTTAATCCTACTCTTATTGTAATGGGATAATGATCACTACCTATAGTTGATTTTTTCACCACTCACAACTACCAGCTAAACCATTTGAAACCATTGTTAAATCAATAACTGATTCCATCCCTGTTCTTACATTGATTCTTGTTCCCCTCCCATCATTAATACATACTAGATTTTTTATTTCCATTAATTCTTCTATAACTTGTCCATTTTTATCATTACAATTACCCCACAATGTACTATTTGCATTAAAATCTCCACACCAAATTACTTTCCCTTCCAAATATTCATTTAACTCCTCCATTATTTCAATTGACAATGTTTTACATGGATTATAAAAATTTATTATTTTAAATTTACCTTCTTGTTCCCATATCTCAGTCACTATATATTCAAGTTCTTTCCCTAATACTTGATATTGTATCCCTTGCTTAATAAATATTCCACATCTTCCTCCACTTCTCTTCTTACACCATCATATCCTTTTATCACAAAATCCAATGTGGTTTTTAACCATGTTTCCTGAACACAAATAATTTCTGGTTGTTCTTCAAGACTATCAATATAACCTTTAAGTTCTTGTCCGTTAGCGATTCACTATTTGTTCAATCTTTCTTGTTTTCTGTTCCTTCACATTTTTAACTGCTTCTGCATAGCTTATGTTTTTAGTCATTTTAATCTGTATGATTTCTTTTGCCTTCTTCCTTACTTCACATCCTCCATACGTAACTCTATGTTGCCCTCCACAGTTACAACATTTTTCTTGTACTTCTTCTTTACATTCTTCAAACTTGTGATCTTCACCACATTTTGGACATCTCTGCTTCCCTTTACAAACTGCAGCTATGTGTCCATTGCTATGTGACCTTTGACCTTTGAAACAACGAAGTGGTGGAGGGATATAAGGTCTAACCTGAAAGCTAAGATAACCTATTTTAATGTTTTGTGGCAACTCTTTTTCGTCAAATTCAATGAAGATTGACATACTTCCTACTTTTTCTCCATTTATTGTTTTTGACAATCTCTTCAAGTTATTCACTTTTGCACCAATAATACTTCTCTTAATTTTATCAAGATCTTCATCTAGAGGATCCCATAAATCACTCCTCTAATTTTTTTATTTTCTCCCATGATTTTTTTCTCCAACACCGTTTTCTTGCAGATATTATCCACCTTTAAAGCCTTGTTCTTTTGTTCTTCATTTTTACAAACTACCAATAAGTTTCCATCTCTCAAAATCTTTACCATTTCAACATCTCCAATTTTCTTTTTTATCTCTCTTGACAACACAATGGGGCTGATGTTATCCTGTTCTTCCTCGTTATTAAGTTCCAATATTATTTTAAATTCCTCCCTCATAACTTTCCTCCCAACTATCCTTTCTTCTTCTGAACTACTTCCTTCCAATTCTCGCTTGCTACCTTGGATATCACCAATTCTTCTTCTTCTTGTATTATTTTTTGGCAGTTGACAAATAACGTTATGATGTGCATTACCGCCACCTACTGGTATGGAGTGTGGTTCTTCATGGTTTTAAATCTTATTTACTATTACAACAATCAAATTTTATTTATTAATTTAGTTTTCTTGAAAAATCTAATTATAATTTGAATATGTTTGCTACCTAAACTTCTTTGCAAAGTATCTCTCAAAATAAAATTTTCTTTAATACCTACAAATTCTCTCCTTAAAATTGTTCTTTCTTGTTCATATTTCTGACACTTCAATATTACATGTTCTGTTTCCTCCTCTCCACAATAATCACATTTTCCTGTATTATGTTTCTTTATCTTGAACAATGTAGAATTAAGTCCTTTATGTCCAAATCTTAATCTTGTAATTAATCTTTCCTCTTTTCTACTCCTTCTTCCTGTTCTTACTTCTCCTACTATCTTGTTGATTCTGTAAAACCATCTTCCTTTCTTTTCTTCATCCCACCTTTTTTGCCACTCTTTCCTGATTCTCTGTTTAATTATATTTCTTGCCTCTGACCTACTAATATTTATTATAAAGCTAATGTTGTTTTGTGTTGCCTTCTTTGCCATCCTGTCCGTCTTCTCATTCCCTTCAACTCCTACATGTGCTGGTACCCATAAAAACACTAATATTAATCCCATTCTTTGTATTCTAAATAAAGTATGTTGTCTGGTCTACCCTCTGAATGATTATGTTTTAAACTTAATAATGCTGAACTTGAGTCTGAACAAATGATTGTTTTTAATGGTTTTATATCCTCCACCCACTGCACTGCTAACAATATTGCTAATAATTCTCCTGAATATACTGATAATCCATCTGTAATTCTTTTTCCTACTTTTATTTTAAATTCTGGTATTACAAATGCTACTCCTATTTTTTCATCTGTTTTTGATGCGTCTGTGTAAATCTGGACATAATGATAGAAATTGTTTATATATTCTTGTATTATACTTGAATCTAATCTACATTTTGGATCCTTTTTCTTTTCCATCAACACCATATCCACCACTGCTTCTGGTAACAGCCACGGTGGTATCACTGGCAAAGGCAACATTGAACTTATTTCTTTTTCATATATTTGAAATTCTTCTGCTATATTATTGATAATCCAACCAAAACTCTTAACTTGTTTTTTTTCTTTTTCCCAGCATGGTTTTAAAATATCACGTGTGGGATGATCCAGATTATTGCTTTGTAAGTTTATCCAGTAATTTATTGCTAACTGTTTCCTTCGTAGATCTAATGGCATCTCTCCCATCTCTACCTGAAGTGCTGCTATTGGACTGGTTCTGATTGCTCCTGTACAAATTCTTAAAGCTTGATGTTGTATATTGTCTAATTTTATAAGATGAGTGTTTGCTGCTGATCCATAAATTATATTTCCATAATCAATATTTGATCTAATTAATCTTGTATAAATTATTTTTAATGATGTTCGATCTGCTCCCCAATCAATACCAGCCATACATCTCATAATGTTTAATATTTTTTTGCATTTGTCTATGATTCTTTCTATATGTACTTTCCATATAATTTTTTCATCAAACCATATACTTAAAAATGTTATATTTTTTACTTGTTCTAAAACTTGATTGTATAATTTTAGTTTTATATTTTCTCCTTTCCTTTTCTGTGTAAACACCATTACTTTTGTTTTTTCTACTGAGAATTTAAATCCCCATTGTTCTATTCTAATAATCTCATCCTGTATTTTCTTTTCAATAAGTTTGATATTATGACCCCTTTTCCATATAACTCCATCATCTGCAAATAGTGAGCAACCGACTTCCTTACCAATATTTTTAAATACATCATTTATCATTATAGAAAACAATAATGGACTTATAATACTTCCTTGAGGAGTACCATTATCTATTATATATTTACCTGACAATTCTTGACCAATTCTTACTTGTATTTTTCTATTTGATAAAAAAATCTTTAATCCAGTTAAACATTTTTCCAGTAATACCCATTTTATTTAATTTAATTAATAATCCTTCAACCCACATCATGTCATAAGCTTTTTCTATGTCGAAAAATACAGCTACTACATTTTCTTTGTTTATTTGTGCTCTCCTAATTTCATATTCTAAACATAATGCAGAGTCATTTGTGCTTCTCCCTTTTCTAACCCATTTCTAGATATATACCCATTAATATTTAAATAATATGTTAATCTATTATTAATCATTTTTTCCATTATTTTACAAATATTTGATGTTAATGCGATCGGTCTATAATTTTCTGGTTTTGTGTTATCTTTTCCTGGTTTAGCTATTGGAATAATTATTGCTTCCTTCCAGCTCTGTGGCAGCTCTCCCTCCTCCCAGACTTTATTATATAATTATAATATTTTGTCTTTTGCTTTGTCATTAAGATGTTCTATCATCGTATAGTACATTTGATCTTTTCCAGGTGATGTATTTTTTTGTTTTCCTGGTTACAAAGTTCAATTCTCCTTGTGTAAATGGTTCATTTATTAATTTATTTGTATCTACATTATTTTGCAATAATTCTTTATATTTCATCTTTGTGATTTCCCTACCTTTCTTCCCCTCTTCACTAATATTATTTGAACTATGAATTTTATCACCAATTCCCTTTCCTTCATCTATTTTATTTCTTCCACGTCCTTTCCCTCTTCCTCTCCCAGCTGGCGTCCACCCTTCAAAATCCATGTCTTCCTCATTTCCTGTCTCCATTTCCAACCGAACCATTCACAAACCAGTTTATGCCCAAATCCACCTTTTCCGAATCCGATATATTTCTATTTTTGTTTTTCCCGCGCCGCACCAAAACCGTTCTTCTTCGACGTAGTCTCACCACCGACAACCACCCATCTGGCCGGAAGTCAAGCTCAGACAGCAACAGCTGGGACTTCCGGTTTCTTGGAGGTGCAGGAATAAAACTACAAAATATAATTTGGAAATTACGGGAGCCCATTTCTGCCACCTGGCAAAAACAAACACCTGAAAAACAAAAAACTGAGCACATTTATTGGTTTTCAAGGTGATTAGATGCAATGCCATCATTTAATCATTTTCTATTTTCCACAAATAGCCACCATCAAACCAATGGAAAAATAGAAATATATCACGTATATTGTGAAGATTGTATTGTTCAAATAATATACTTTTTATATTTCTACAATATACTATCATGTTATTACAAATTATGATGTTGATTGTGGTGCACATAAGTGTTTGAGAAAATGTGTATGGAAACAGTTTCTATTTCATGCTTGGATTGAGTCATGGAGATATTTTGCTGTTATTTAGCAGCTGACAGACAGTATTATGATAATTATGTGTACACTGAGAAGAACAAGAGGACGAATAAGAGAATCTGAGATGGCAGCATTTCTCACTGATCAGCTGAAGGTGCAGGGCAAGCTCCATAGATGCAAACTGCACCACCTGAACTGCATTCATGTGGGTTCTGTTGTCACCCAGAGTACCAAACATTAACCAAAATGTTTGGACCCATTCACAGTTGAGTATAAATATATATATAAATATCAGACTGTAAGAATACGAAAAATATTTTTTTATATAATGTGATTAGTGTTTATGTTATAGTAAAGCAAGTTTAGATTGTACAAACATGAAAAGTATTTTGTTAGTACCATAAAGTTTTCATGTTATAATGTGACACAGCTCTATTTTTCTTTAGCTGAGTTGGCAGCTCTATTCTTCAGCAGTAATTCCCTGTTATGAAGTTAGATCTCAAAATTTTAACTTTGGAACACATATCACTTCCACTGCCTCATAACTGTTGCTTAGTGTCTCATTATTATTATTAGATATTCATGACTTATAATCATGACTAAGTATCTTATAATCAGGACTTAGCATTATGTAATCGTGAATTAAATAGCTCATTAATTTATTTATGATAGTCACGACTCATAACATCATAATTTTGATTAGTGGCACCTTAATCATGACTTAATATTTTACAGTCATTGGTATCTTAAAACTATTACTTGAAACCAGTCATCATAAGCTCTAAACCTTTAATCGTGACGTTCTGTTGAGTGTCACTTATTTAAATATTTTTTTACATAGCATGTGACAGTTATGCTATTCAAGAGGAGAAAGGGCTTTTTCACAAGTTACAAAGTCAGAGTGATGTTCTTTAAAAAAATACCAAGTAAAATATGATGGCTTTCATTTTATTTGGGTGGAATGGTAGGTAGAGAACAGTGGTTGCCCCAAATAGTTGGAGAAAAATTATTTTATTTTATTTTATTTTGTGAGGGACCGGATGTGCCTGATCAGCTGACCTGTCAGGTCTGTTTGTCGGTAGGACGAGCTAGCAGAAGCGGCACAGAGAAACGGTGGTTTTTGTTTTTATTGGCGGCAGGAGGAACGGTATTTGTGAAAGCCCCCAGTTTATCGGAGATGTCCCAGTAGGACACCAGTTTCTGGTACGTCTGAACCGTTTTTTATCGGGTGTTTTGGTGCCGTTAGCTTTGCTAAAGCGGAAGTGTTAGCGCTAGCCTGTCCTCTAACGTCCGATGACCAGGGACAGTTAGCTGCTGGGTTGAATATCTGTTTTATTAGTCATTTACAGTGATGTTCGTGTTTTTTGTCTAACTTTAAGCTGCAAACTGTCAGGCTTAAATTAAAACGTCAGAGTGTTGATCTAAATTTAGTTGTAAACAGAAGCAGCTGATGCTTGGTAATGATTTCTGCCCTGCTCTGCCTTCATGACTGCAGATGCTGAGTCCTTATTAGCTTCTTACTGAAGCCGTGACACACAGTAAACCTGTGCATCGTGTAGATTTACATTTATCACTGTTTTTAGTGTTTTATTCGATAATTTCATTTGCGTGGTTGTTTTTGGACACCTTTAAATCAATCTGTAATGCTGCAAAACTACATCATGTATATTAGATCAATTTTCACGCATCCAAAACTGCAGGGCCTAATTTCTTTGGTGTATATCCCTTCCAAGCAGCAATAATGCATTGAATCTTTTTTAGTGAACACTCTTTGGACTCTGGCAGCTTTTTGATCCAGTATCACTCCATTTTTTTCAGTCATTTTAACAGAAACGTGTATAAATTCTGGCCTGTGATTAACTTCGGGTTGAATAAACTGTAATTATCAATTAATATAAATGATATTTTTAGCAAGAATTTTACACAATTTGGCGAAGTGTAGAATAGTTTGGAATTAACAAAACTACGGTGCAAATATTGTCATGTTATCATTGTGTGTAATATTACCACAGATGACAGTTGGCGGTTTTTGCATTACAAACAAGTAAAAGATGAGGGAGAAAATGTGCATTTATCACAATAATTGCAACATTTAACAATAATATCTCCGTCCTGGGATTTTTTTTACATCATGCATCCTGTTTTTAACATTTCCATGTCTGGATAAGTATGAAAATCTTGATCCTCTCGGTCAGATTTTCTTCTTACATCGACTTCAAAACAATTACTGACATTAAGACTATGATTGTTTTTGGAGCTCCCTGTGGGACTGCAAAATGTTCTATGTCAATCCCACTGCTAGAATATGAGCTCTAGAGCTTTTTTATCCCGTTAGCTAATAACGGAGCATTATGTGAAGATCCAGGTTGTTTGTAGAGCAGCTGAAAGCGAGCTCTAGTTTCACAGCAGCTGGGCTTTTAAAGGTGAAAATCTGTGTCTGTGCTGACACTGAGCTGTGTAAATTCACACATTATTTATTCTCCTTTACGTCTTGTTAAACTACGTGAAAGACCGGGAGTTTAATAGCAACTAACTCCACTGAAATGTGACTTTGGAGAATCTCAGCAAGAGTGTTTCTATGATCTTAGACAAACATCAGCAGACATTTTGATGTCCTGTTTGTTGCTCAGCTCATGTGATTATTTGCATGGAAAGCGGGTAACAGAGATCTGATTGATTATTTTAATGCCAAATTTTGCCTGTTGTGGCTTAATCTGAATGAGCCAGGTACGAACAGAGTCTTGGATTTATATTCACACTTCTGTTAAAGCTGATCTTCACTTTGCTGCAGCAGCATTACAAATGCTTCTAATCTGAAATTTGGACCAAATCCCTGTACCTCCATCTAATGTCTTACTGTAGAAATCAAAGCACACGATTAATCAACACATGATGGATTCCTGAAACCCCTTCAAGATCAGGACAATCCTGAAGTGAAGTGGCATGTTGCGATCTCTTTCCTGTCATTCTGCTGTTGGAGTCAAACTTCTGTCCTTCAGATGTTCTCCCAGTGTTCAGGCCTCCTGTACTGAACCAGTCTGGCTCCATTATCAGTTATCAGAGTGATTCTCTGTAGCAGCAGCTCAGCTCTGATTTGTGGGCTCCTGCGATGAGATCCAACTCCTCCCTGTTTGTTTCTGCACCCAGATAAGTCAGCATCATGTCGGGGAACAATCTGGTCCTGCCCATCGTGCTGTGGGGGCGGACGGCCCCCACTCACTGCATCAGCAGCTTACTGGTGATGGACGACTTCAGCACCATCATCACGGGCTGCCATGATGGACAGATCTGTCTGTGGGACATGACGCCAGAGCTCCAGGTGATGATGTCTTTTTGTTACCTTTGTTATTTTGGTATTTTTATTTACTTTGATATTCAAATCTCTTTTTTTGGTTTTGGATCTAAGTTGCTTTTCTATTGTTCTGTCAAAATTAGGCCTATTTCTAAGCTGCCTTTTTTTCCAAAAATGTTAGAGAAGGTGGTTTATCTCGAACCTCAGGAGCATCAACAGCTTCATGGGGCTGTTGAAAAGTTTTGTCTTGTTTTAAATCGTATCACAGCACAGAAACAGAAGTACTCAGAGTTTTTAACGATCTGCTTTAACTGCAGATTCTGCTGTTTTAATCTTGCTTGATTTCCTGCTGCTTCTGACACAGTCAACCATGTTTTATTACCACGTCTGGACCAGTCTGTTGGTTTTAAGGACACGGCTCTTAATTGGTTTCGCTCCTACCGGTCTGGCAGAAGTTTTTCTGTCCAGTTGGGTCAGTGTCCCTCCTCTGAGGCCCCTTTGAGTTCTGGGGTACCACAAGGCTCCATCTTAGGACCTTTTCTTTTCTCACTTTATATACTTCCTTTGGTTCTCGACTCTTAGGAATTGTCTTTTCACTGTTTTGCAGATGATCTGCAAACTTATCTCCTGTTGAAAAGAAGAGGAAGCCAATCAGTACAGAATCTGGTTAACTGTTTAAATGACATAAAAACTTAGATGGAGATAAACTTCTTCCATTTAAATGGAAATAAGACAGAGATGTTTTTTTGGGAAAAAAGCTGATCTGCTTCCAAGATGCAGCAGCACTGTTGGACCTTTTAGTTGTGTTAATTGTCCTGCTGTCAGGAATCTGGGAGTGTTTTTAATAAAAGTTTTCAATTTGTGTAAATACTGCTGCTACGGGTAATAAGCGACCTGAGCACACTAACTCCATATTGTCCTCCCTGCACTGGTTGCCTGTAGGTTTCAGGATTGATTTTAAGATTTGAATTTGGTTTTTAAATGTTTAAGCGGTCAGGCACCTCCTTATCTAACAGAGCTTCTGCACAAGCTCCACATTCCCAGGAGAAAGGAACTGGTCTTGTGACCTGAGGAGACGGAGCTTTTTCTGCTGTTGCTCCCAAACTCTGGAGCCATCTTCCTCTGACTGTAAAGTCTGCCGATACCTGGAATGATTTTAGGTTTCTTTTGGAGGTCGGTCTGTTTAATTTCAGGCCATTTTAATTGTTAGTCTTTTATTTTTCTTTACTTACATTTCTTACTGTTTTTAGCTGTTATTTTCTTTTTCATCTGTTTTAATGGAGCTGTTTGTGTCTTTGGTCATTTTTATGTTTTTGTATCTTTTATTTTTGGACTTGTGCAGCACTGGGTCTGTAAGGCGCTCTATGAATAAAGGCTGATTCGTTGATTGATGTTTTCTTTTTTCTTTTTATGTTTGTTATTTTATTTCATATTTATTCCTAACTTCTTGTCTTTGTGTTTTTTCTAACCTTGTTTTTTTATCATATCTATTTTCTTCCATCTGGATGTTTATTGTTTGCTTTAGTTTTTTTTTCTTATCTTACATTTTTCCTCTGTTTCCTGTAATGTTTTTATTTCTCTCGTCCCGTCTCCAGATCTGTCCCAGGGCGATGCTGTTCGGTCACACGGCCTCCATCACCTGTCTGTCCAAAGCCAGCGCGAGCAGCGACAAGCAGTACATCGTCAGCGCCTCAGAGAGCGGGTCGGTTTCCATCACAGCTTCACAGTATTCCATGTTCTGTTCCAAAATCTTTGCTGGATCCGATTTTCTGTGCTTCCAGGGAGATGTGTCTGTGGGACGTAAATGACGGACGCTGTATTGAGTTCACCAAGCTGGCCTGCGCTCACACTGGGATTCAGGTAAGACGAGGACTCACCTGATGCTCAGTGTGACTTGGAGGGATCCCGGTGTGCAGACCTGAAGACTTCATCAGTTAAACACAAGCTCAGTCATGTCCTTTGGTTTCAATAGAACATATTTAATAAGAAGAAATCAATTAATATTTTGGCAGAAATAGATGTCTGTAAAAGGAGAGTATTTTATTATATTCAGGGTTACAGGATCGAAGCGCTCATAGAAGAGGTCCAGGTTTGGAGCAGAGCTGGCGCTGGAGCTTAAAACCACTTATAGCCCAGACAGCCAGAACAGAACAGAACAGAACCAGAACGTCACTAAAAACCACACCCCCTGAGAAAACTAAAGGTTCCCACAGTGTCGGCCGTACTGTGCACAGCGTCGAGCCAAATTCCTACATTTTCCATACTTCCTGCCATGGCGTCATCGGACGAGGAGGAAGAGCTAATTTGCCTTGAAGCTTTGGAAAAACAAAAAGAAAAGAAGATGTGTATAAGGCCATTAATCCAGACTAGGGATGAAGAATGGAAACACACCTGTCAGTGTGATGCAGAGAGTGGGAGTGACGCCACGCGTCGTCACGACTGGCTGCTTGGAGCAGCATGTCGCATATAAAACAGTTCCACGTGGGGACTTTTTCCCGGTGAGGAGTTTATGTGACACCGTAAACATGTCTGGCGGACAACCGCTTTGGGTTCGCATTGAATCCACTTTGATGTCTGCGGAGTCCAGTAAGCCCGACTATTTGGGAGCCTTTAGGCACCCAGGAAGAACTTGCAGATTTGGGAAAGTCCTGCCTGGCCTGGACAGGAACCAGGAACCCCCGCACCCCGATGCTGCCTCTCCCTTTAATTAAGCAAAGACATAACTGGTGTTCTCCCTAAACATAAAGTTCAGCTGAAACTGTTTTGGAGTCAGATTTTCACTTTGTTTTTAGGCAGCAGATAAAACATGAAAAATTTAAAGTTGTGACACAGTAAAGGTCGGTAGAAACAATAATGAAACAACAAAAGATTGAATTGCAAGTTGCACATTTTGGGGTTTTTGTGTTAAAAATCACCTGAGCAGGAAAATTATGGTCAAAATATATGGTTTGATTTTTCTTTTTATGTTTTAAAAATAAAAACATAAAATCAGCAGAAAAGAGAAATAAAAAATCTTACTCAGACACCTAATTCTGTGACCATTGTGTACAGTGAATCCAGGGGGCGCTGTGCAGCTTAAAATAAACTCTTAGCTTGTTGTAAACCTTTTGATGCACAAAGAGTGATTTGTACTCTGTCCTGAAACGATTTATAATCCTACAGACTCAGAATAGAATAGAAATACCCTTTATTGTCCCTCAGTGGGAACATTCAGGTGTACCAGCAGCAAAGTGAAAGACAAAATTTAATCATGCAGATTCACACAAAGGTAAAATCTAAAAACAAAAGATATAGACTGTACAGGAAGAGCAAATTTACAGAATCAGAAAATTCATTGAATAAATAAAAATAGCATAGGTTAAAAGAAATGTGTGACTGAGGAGGGGGATTCAGATGGACATCTATATTTGTGCATAGAGACAACAACAGACTATTTACAAGAGACAGAAAAAAAGGTGCAAATAACAGCAGGGATGTAAAGACTTATGGAGTCTGTTGGAAGGAGTGATGGTTATAAAGTCTAACAGCTGCTGCTAGGAAGGACCTGTGATAACGCCACGTTTTGCATCTAGGATGCAGCAGTTTATCACTGAAGGAGCTCTCCAGTTCTGTAACAGCTTCCTGTGTGGGATGGGAGACGTTGTGATGTTTATGCTACAGTCCTCCTCTCTCCCAGCGCCTGCACTGGGTCCAGGGATCCTAGGACAGAGCTGGCCTTAGCTTCTCTAACATACTACACCATAGAAAGTGCAGATGCCACCACAGAGTAAAAAAGGTCTTCAGTAGCACCCACTGCACTCCAAAAGATCTCGGTCTCCTCAGCAGGTAGAGTCTGCTCTGACCCGTCCTGTAAAGAGCATCAGTCTTGTGACTCCAGTCCAGTTTATTGTTCAGGTGAACATCCAGGTACTAAGAATCCACTATCTCAATGTCAGTTCCCTGGATGTTCACCAGGGTTGGTGTGGTGGGTCTGCACCTGTGGAAATCCACCAGCAGCTCCTTGGTTTTCTCCTCGCTGGTCAGGAGGTGGTTCCGCTGGCACCAGTCCACAAAGTCCTGTGTCCTCTGTCTGTACTCTGAGTCATCCTCACCTGTGATGAGGCTGACTCTGGCAGAGTCATCTGAGAAGATGGCAGCCAGCGGAGTTGATTGTCTGTAGTGTAGAGGGTGAACAGGAACGGTCCCAGCACGTTTCCTTGTGGGGCCCCTGTGCTGCAGACCAGCCTGTCAGAGACACGGCCACAGGTCCCCCGCCTTGTGTAAAGAAATAATTGTCAGTGTTCATTTATTAAAGCAGGCTTACAGTTTACAATATAACATCACCACTTCTACAGAATTTAAATACTATGTTCAAAATTCAAACCGTGTTTAGAAAAATAACAAGGTTTTGTTGCCGTTTGAGTCTGAAGAAACCAAAAATGTTTTTCTGTTTTTTTGGTTTCTTCTTGGGTCAGTTCTATCAGTTCACCATTGGCACTCAGAAGGAAGGACGTCTGCTCTGCAATGGACACTATCCAGAGATCCTGGTGGTGGACGCCACCAGCCTGGAGGTACTGTACTCCCTGGTTTCCAAGATCTCTCCAGACTGGATCAGCTCCATGAGCATCATCCGATCCCATCGCACACAAGGTGGGACTCATTTAGGTGGAGAAGGAGGGAGGATTTTAACAGCTTAGTGCACACTGTGCCGAAACGGGCCAGTGTTGACTTGCTCTATGTAGCTTATGAGCACAGTTTGAATGTCCTGTGTCTCCTCAGAGGACACGGTGGTGGCAGTATCAGTGACGGGGATTCTGAAGGTCTGGATGATAACAGCTGAGGTCAGCAAGATGCAGGTTTGTAGGTGTTGAACCTCACTATGCTGCACGAGATCTCACACACACACTGACATAAACACACACTTCCCGTTTTGTCCGTGAACTCTGTTATCCGTGTGTTCAGGACCTGGATCCTGTCTTTGAGGAAGAGTCCAAACCCATCTACTGTCAGGGGTGCCAGAGCATCTCCTTCTGCAGCTTCACTCAGAGCAGTCTGCTGGTGGTCTGCTCCAAGTACTGGAGGGTAGGATCCTGCAGCCTCACCTGTCTCACAACATGTTGAACAAATAAAGATGCATTCTGTCTTTTTTTATGCTAGGTGTTCGATGCAGGAGACTACTCCCTGCTCTGCTCCGTGCCGAGTGACAGCGACCAGTCGTGGACCGGAGGGGAGTTCATCGCAGCAGATAAAGTCATCATCTGGACCGAAGACGGCTGCAGCTACATCTACAAGCTGCCGGCCAGGTAAACCTGACTGGAGTTGCTGAAATAAAAGCTCCGTACCACAGGCTGGTTTGAGTAATGCTTTGTTTCATTCCTCAGCTGTCAGTCTGCCAGCGAACATTTCCGCAGTGATGTTGGGAAAACCAAAGAAGGCTCTATTCCCCCGCTGATCTACAGCGTTGTGGTCTGCTCCGACAAACAGGTCAGCTGAGCTGCAGAGTGGTTCTTCCTTCCAGAAACAAGCCCAATCATGTTTCCTTTCAGAAATCTTAGCTTGTTTTGTTACATATGGCGTTCTCAGTCCCCACACAGAAATCTACTATGGATTTATGTCTGTGCTTTCAAAGGCTGGATTAATATTTTTGTTCATATGCATCGTCCGCTTTAGCCTTGCATTACCATATTGAAGATGTTTCCTTAAACCTTCAAAATTACATGCAAATCAGTTCAGTTATTTTTTATGAAAATAAACCTCCGTATTATAGCGCCCACTAGTGTTAGATGTTCGCCACGTGTGGATAAAAAATTGAATCTAAGTATCTGTTATAATGTCTGAGATTTGGCCAACAAACTTTTTAGCTGACTAGCCGTAAAACTGTTTCACATACCTATTTCAAATCATTTCAAAAATCTCCCAAAAATTAGTTTTGGATTCACATTTAAATAAAATATGCAGATTTCTCCGCCATTCAGACTTAAACTTTAAGGTGACATTTCATCAGGGTGTTTTTTATAACAACATGGTTCTAAAATGTTTAGTTGGAAATGGGCAGAGCTACTTCCTGCAAGGATTCTATAAATCAAAGGTATTTTTAATGGTTTAGAGGTGAAAAGCCAAAAAACTATCAGCGGTTCAGGTTCTTAAGAAGCTTAGAAGTACCCCAAAAAGAGTTTTTCTTAGCCATAGCGCCACCTATTGGTGAGTAGTAGTGAATTTTAGTAGCTAAGTAGCAGTGTATGGACTGTACTCATGTTCTTTGGGAAGTTTCCAGTTTTTTATGGTTTTATGTTGCAGTTGGATAAATAATTGTTGCCGTGATCCCTCGTCTCCGTGGGCTTGGACCTCTTATACCCCTTTTCCACCAACGCAGTTCGGCGCCATTCCAGATTCCTGAATGTAATTTTGAACCAGTGATTCATGTTTCCACCAATAAAAAGAGGGTTCCAGAGGGCATAATCTGGTTCAACTCGGATCCGCAGAATACTTGGTTCTTCTGCGCGAACCGTAATGTCACCCGCGGGCGTGTTGAACTTGCAGACCATAGAAGCAACATGTACGCGGACGAAGATGAAGAACCTACCCTATAAACATAATTTATGGTTGCAAAAACGCATTAAACACACATCGTTTAACCACTCATTTCTGTTACAGTCGTGGATGCTGAACATATGCTAATAAAAACATTGTACATACCTTTACGGATGCTCTCTTCTTACATTAGAAGGAACATTGAGCGCAGCTCAGCAAACTCCGCTGTTTTGTTACCACGCTGTCTAGTTCAAGAAGGAGAGATCCTTCGGTAGAAAAACGCTCTTATAATCCTGGTTACAGATGCTAACGAACATCTCCGCTAACATGATGCTTGCTGCCAAACACAACACCTCCGTCTTAATGTCCTTTATGTTTGTTTCTGTGTGTTCTTTAATGTATGTCCGGAGAAGGGCTTGTTTCAGACTCATGGGTTAAACCAGCTGATGTTCACACGTTAAAGAGCCAGAACCTTCAGAACAGCCGTGGTTCCTGCCTGGAGAATTTTAACCTGCTAATAAAACCTGAATCAGCTTTAATCCGTGTGCGTGAAACCAAATGTTTCCAATTTTCTTTTAGATTTGTTTGTTCTGAATGTTTTAATTTGCTTTGTGTGTATTTGTTTTGTCAGTTATTCAGTTTGGTTTTTGTTGTTGTTTCCTGTGCTCTAATCGCTGCCGCCTCCCCCCTGTATAAACCCCGGCCCTCCTCACTCCCTGTCAGAAGGACGGAGGTGAGCAGGAGGAGGAGGAGGAGCAGGAGGTGGAGGTGATATGCCTCCGTCCCAGCGGCTTCGACTCTGAGCTCTACACCCCAAAGCAGCTTTACCGACACCGGCCTCTAGAGGCTCCTGTAAGCCCAGAAATTCTTAGTGTCAGCAGCAGGCAACATGAAGAAGAGTTAATTGGCTGATCTGCAGAAACTGACTAGAGCTAAAAAAAAAGGTTTTGCAGATGAAACGATGAAGAGTTTACAGGTCCTTCTCAAAATATTAGCATATTGTGATAAAGTTAATTATTTTCCATAATGTCATGATGAAAATTTAACATTCATATATTTTAGATTCATTGCACACTAACTGAAATATTTCAGGTCTTTTATTATCTTAATACGGATGATTTTGGCATACAGCTCATGAAAACCCAAAATTCCTATCTCACAAAATTAGCATATTTCATCCGACCAATAAAAGAAAAGTGTTTTTAATACAAAAAACGTCAACCTTCAAATAATCATGTACAGTTATGCACTCAATACTTGGTCGGGAATCCTTTTGCAGAAATGACTGCTTCAATGCGGCGTGGCATGGAGGCAATCAGCCTGTGGCACTGCTGAGGTCTTATGGAGGCCCAGGATGCTTCGATAGCGTCCTTTAGCTCATCCAGAGTGTTGGGTCTTGAGTCTCTCAACGTTCTCTTCACAATATCCCACAGATTCTCTATGGGGTTCAGGTCAGGAGAGTTGGCAGGCCAATTGAGCACATTGATACCATGGTCAGTAAACCATTTACCAGTGGTTTTGGCACTGTGAGCAGGTGCCAGGTCGTGCTGAAAAATGAAATCTTCATCTCCATAAAGCTTTTCAGCAGATGGAAGCATGAAGTGCTCCAAAATCTCCTGATAGCTAGCTGCATTGACCCTGCCCTTGATAAAACACAGTGGACCAACACCAGCAGCTGACACGGCACCCCAGACCATCACTGACTGTGGGTACTTGACACTGGACTTCTGGCATTTTGGCATTTCCTTCTCCCCAGTCTTCCTCCAGACTCTGGCACCTTGATTTCTGAATGACATGCAGAATTTGCTTTCATCCGAAAAAAGTACTTTGGACCACTGAGCAACAGTCCAGTGCTGCTTCTCTGTAGCCCAGGTCTGGGGAATGCGGCACCTGTAGTCCATTTCCTGCACACACCTGTGCACGGTGGCTCTGGATGTTTCTACTCCAGACTCAGTCCACTGCTTCCGCAGGTTCCCCAAAGTCTGGAATCGGCCCTTCTCCACAATCTTCCTCAGGGTCCGGTCACCTCTTCTCGTTGTGCAGCGTTTTCTGCCACACTTTTTCCTTCCCACAGACTTCCCACTGAGGTGCCTTGATACAGCACTCTGGGAACAGCCTATTCGTTCAGAAATGTCTTTCTGTGTCTTACCCTCTTGCTTGAGGGTGTCAATAGTGGCCTTCTGGACAGCAGTCAGGTCGGCAGTCTTACCCATGATTGGGGTTTTGAGTGATGAACCAGGCTGGGAGTTTTAAAGGCCCCAGGAATCTTTTGCAGGTGTTTAGAGTTAACTCGTTGATTCAGATGATTAGGTTCATAGCTCGTTTAGAGACCCTTTTAATGATATGCTAATTTTGTGAGATAGGAATTTTGGGTTTTCATGAGCTGTATGCCAAAATCATCCGTATTAAGACAATAAAAGACCTGAAATATTTCAGTTAGTGTGCAATGAATCTAAAATATATGAATGTTAAATTTTCATCATTACATTATGGAAAATAATGAACTTTATCACAATATGCTAATATTTTGAGAAGGACCTGTATATCAATGACCAAAAGATTTAGAGGTTACATGAACAGTTTGTGTGTCTGGCTTGGGAAGAAGCATATGATGCAAATGCAAAACATATTAATAGTAATAATAATTGTTATTATTACACTGAAAGCATACAGTAAAATATTGAATTTAAAGGAGGAAGAGGAAATAAATTTAAAGTTGAAAGAAAGCAAGCAGAGTAATTCATTAATAACTGCAGGGTAGAACAACCTTTAAATTATTCTTTTTAAAATGTTCATATGGAAGAATCAATAAATTAAAACAGTTTTGCAGACTGAATAAATTCCTAGATTTGAGGAATAATATTTCCAGTGTCGATCCTTCTTCTTAACTCCGGTTTTTCGGTCCGAGCTGCTGGATTTAACTCCATTCCTGACTGATGGTGACCCATTCTTGTCCTGTTGGTGCTTCGAGCTGATCCCAGTTTTCTGGTGTTGGGATTATGATGATTAATTAATATTTATCAATAATTATAATTAAAAATCATAATTTGAGAAAATTAATTTCTTAACCAAAAGTCCTCATTTATGAATCGAAACCAGAGATGTCCTCTGGGATTGTAATTATGGCTCAAAGCCCTTGATAATTACAATTATTAAATTTTCAGTAATAGCTGATAACTATTACTAGATGTCACTGTTTAATCAACTGTTTCTGCCGAAACGTGGGGAACTTTGACCTTATTTTGACTGACATATCACTCTCGCACAAAATAAACACAAACACCTTCTCTTTATCTATGTGAATATTTATTAAATCAACAGTCCTGATACAACTTGCTCTTCCGATTCAATAATCTTCACCTAATCAAACATGTAAATGTTTTACACAAAAGCGTAAAATCTCTAACTAAACAAGATAAAACAGCGTTGCTTTTGTATGAAATCAAACGAGCAGTTATGGCAAAAATACAAGAGGAATATGGTATTGAATGAAGCTTTGGGAGCGGCCCGCCAGAATGTGGCTCAGTGTAGTACCACACACACAGGGTCGTAAACCCTCCCCCAAAGTTGTAAACTCAGTGGACAAAGGATCATAAACATTTCGGCGGCAAACCAGTAAAACCAGTAAAGTTGAAGACAAAGAGAATGGTGAATTTCCCCATGAGGTTATTATAGCAGTTCAGTGTTACGGCACACCTGCACCAGGTGTCACCCAGTAAAGACACAACTTGAGAAGCTCGGCGGCTTCAGAGTCCAGCGATGATCAACATTCAATAACACTTGGCATGCAAATACACTTCAAACACTTTAGACTATAAGTGGTGATTCTAAGCCGCCCTAAAATCCTCCTCTATCCTGAACCAAGCTATTTCTAATAAAGAAATAAAAATAAAAGAACGGATTTTACTTGATGTTGTCTCCTCTGAGCAGATGGAGAGAGAAGGAAGGGGGGAGAGTTTCCACGTGTCCGTGGAAACTCAGGAGATCGGTCTGTCTTCGTCCTTTTCGGCCTCCTTGGCAGAAAGGTGAAAAATATGACGGACCGTCACTAGTCGACTGGGACAAAAAAAACGAGGAAAAATTGCGTCTCCTTGAAAACTACGTGTTTTTTTTGGTTACGTGTTAAATCGATCGGTAAAGTTAAAAACTCCGGGCCTTCCTATTCCCAGAGCCTCTTTTATGAGCTTTGTTCTTGTTGGCCAACGGGGGAGAATGAATGAAAGTCCACGTGGAGTTCTTCTCCAGAGTGATGCTCCAGTTGCGTGGTAACCGCGTCTCGGTTTCCAACGTGGAAAGCCATGGAGGGCGTCTCCGGTGCCCTTACATAGTCCACTGTGACGTCAAAGCTGCAACGCCCCCGTCCTATCAGCCGCGGTGCCCACTGGGATTTGTAGTAGCGGACTATCCTGGGGTACAAAATGGCCGATGGCGCCGGAAGGCCTGGTGGCGTCCAGCAACGTACAAATGGTACAATATTCAGCTAAACATGGTCCAATACTGGCTTTTGTTTCTCCACCTTCTTGTTGAGATCTAAACGCAGGTTCTCAGGGGGGTTCAGATCTGCTGAAGTAGTTGCTCTTGGAGGACATTTTAATCCCATTTTATTAATTTTGTCTCAAGCTCTGCACTGGTGGCAACATGATTGCTTGCCGGAGTCTCTTGGACGTCCTGAAGCCTCCTTTTCTGCAACTGAACATCTCAGCTTTTAAGTTTCTCATGATCCGGAAAATGAAAGTTCTGACTGTAACTACGGTTCTATGAAGCCCAGTAGGGATGACATAGAACTGTTCTTTCAGCTGCAGTATTCTGAGCTGCGGTTTCCTGCACACGAGGCTGTTTTGATGCGACGTGTGACGCTGCTGCTCCTCTTTGGAGGTTACCATTACTGACACAAGAACATCATCATTTCATGGCGGTCAGTCGGATCATTAGAGTGACTCTTTCACGGCTTCATATCTGCTGATATGACTGCACTGACATGAAATTAGATGATCGCTTTAAAGTTCAGTGAAGATAAAGTGAACCTTTAAGGTAATAGAGCTCTTTGCAATGACAGAAACTACATCTGATTAATCTGCTACTGGAGATTTTGCTCATGACTGTTGAGTTATTTTTGCGATATCATACAAAAGAAAATTTTGTCTGTTTTCCTATTTGCTGCAGTTTATTTATTTCCACTTATACCACCCACTGAAGCTTATTATGGTTAAAATTGATCTAAAAATGAACAGGTTTGCATGATTAAAACATCTCCTGAACCTGTTTCATGGCTTCACATACAGAAGTGTCCAGAACTAAAATTAAAATATATCTTCAAAGCTCATTTTTAATGCTTAGTTTCTTCAATGTTGCCTCCTGCTGATGATCATCCCTGTTTCTTCCTTTCTTTCCTGTGGTGTTTGAGCAGAACATTTTCTCCACTGATGACTGGATTTTCTGTGCCTATTAAAGATTTCACACCCTATAAACTTAGCCACATTTTGTCAGGTTGCAGAACTTGTGTACGTATTTTGTTGGGATTTTGTGTGACAGCATCTCTAACAGTTCTAACGCCTACAGACTGAAATGAGTGCTTATCCTGCTTTGCAACACAGCTCAACCCCAGTTAGATTGGATGGAGAGCATCTGTGAACATCAGTGTTTGGGTCTTGCCACAGATTCTCCGATGAATATGGATCTAGACTTTGATTAGGCCATTCAAACACATGAATATGTTTTGGTCTAAACCATCCATTGTATCTCTGGCTTTATGTTCAGGGCGGTTGTCCTGCTGGAAGGTGAACCTCCACCCAAATCTAAAGTCTCCTGCAGCCTCCTACAGGTTGTCTTCCGGGATTGTCCTGGATATAGCTCCAGCCATCTTCGTATCACATCTGAACAGTGTTGTAATTATGAATATGAATATATTATTTAATATTAATATTTTATCAAATAATATTCCGGTCTGTTAAGGATTGTCCTGTGAATACCAGCTCAGTAAGGTGATGGTATTAGGACAAATTAGAAAGGTGTGAGAAGAGCTCTGACATTATTGAACAGCATAAACTCTGCACATATATGGAATAAATTCACACAATTTCTTAAAATACAAGAATTTATTAACAAAAATAAGTCAACGCAAAGTCAAACATATTTCAATCAACAAACTCTTTACTTTGCTAAAACAATCCAACTAACTACCAATCAGAATTAAAGAATAATGAAGACTAATGGACTATGTACAATATAAACAAGTTGATTAAAGATGATTGATAATTATGACCAAAAAGAGTGATGCAACATTACCATACAATGTTTATGTTTAAGAACCAAGGATTATCTTGAAGAATCTGGAAATGAAGTTAAATTAGTCTTGGAACCAACTTAGGAAATAATCAGCAAACGTTTAGACAAACATTCACAATGTAAGATCAGATAAAATAATATTTTAATAAAATAATGTTTTAAATAATGATCTGCTGAATAAAACCAACCTTCTGGATGACTAATTCTCAACGGTGTTTAATTAGCTGCCTTTATTTATTGAAATAATATTTAAAGAAATAATTACTTTGAATAAGAACCAAATTGTTCTGGAGAAATGGGGCTTAATTGTGTTATTTAGTTATCAAGTTTAGTAAAATAATATTTAGGGAAATATTATTTTTCTAGCTTGAAAACTAACAACCTTTTTGGGTAAATGATCTTTAGCAGCAAGCACGTGTTCTTAGATGTTAGCGGTTAAAGCTAACAAAAGAAGCTTATAGCTTATCATCAGAATCAAACACATACCTTTAAAATACCATTAATAAAAGGGTTAAAACGGTGTGTTATGGCCGATCTTCTGTTTAAAATCACACTTTAAATAAAGACCACGGTGATGAGGTCCCGTTATCCTTCCTTCAGACCAGGAAAACAGCTCCACTCGGTGTCGTAGAGGCAGGGTCTCTGCGGGGAACTCGCTAGAACACAGTTTACTTCTGTCGACCTCAGAGAGAAAGTCAAGCAACGCTTGTACCTTAATTACCGTTCATGAATGAATACCGGATACACAAACAGCAATTAATTCCTACTTAGTGCATTGATCGTGTGATTGTATGACACTCTTGGATCCAGTTTGAAGAGTTTATGTCTGTTTGCTTGCAAAGAGACATTAGCGCGCTGTGTCTCCTTCCAGTTCCTCTGGGGACCTGCGTGGAAGAGGTCAGCTTGTTGCAAAAGCGGGGTTTTTATTCGGACAGTGACGTCACGGGAAGTCCGCTGTTATTCCCTGTTTCTGGCTGTGCTGGAAGTAGGTTAATGCGATTAATTTTGAAAGTTCCAGAAAAGTTCTTATCATGTTGTCCCCATGGCTGGGGTCCCAACACCAGCTTCCCTGCTGAAGAAAAGCTTCCCCATGGTATGATGCTGCCACCACCATGTCACACCATGAGGATGGTGTGTTCTGCGGCACGTTCTTCCGCATAGCTCAGATAATGGAGTATTACAACATCTCATTTTCAATTTTAAAATTAATTTTGATTCTGTTTAAGGGTATCAGAGTAAGGGAGGATGATAGCATATTCACATCACACTTTTCCGATGCTTTTATTTGCAATAAATGTTAATAAAAGTCTATAATTATCCTTCCACTTCATAATTCTGCACTACTTTGTGTGGGTATGTCTCATAAAATCCCAGTGAAGTTTGTGACAAAATGTGGAAATGTTGCATGGGTGTGAATAATTTTTATGGCGGTGGTTTGACACGTGGTGAGACTTACCTCAGTCGTCTCCTGCCTCTGAACCATCTGTATGCTCCTGTGTTGAGGTGACACCAGCAGCTTTCTTCTAACACAGTTACTGAGATGGACCAGTACAAGCTTTTTATAAATGTGACTGAAAGGCCCAGCTGAGGCATTTTACTGCCTTTATATCCTGCCAACACCTGTTGAGGTCATTTTACCACCACATGCCTTCAGTGAAATATGAAGAGTTCCAGTTCAAGCCAGAAAACCTGCTGAGAGAACTATGAACAGGTCTTACATGATGTACAGTCCCTTGCGAAAGTATTCGGCCCCCTTGAACTTTTCAACCTCTTGCCACATTTCAGGCTTCAAACATAAAGATATAAAATTCTAATTTTTTGTGAAGAATCAACAACAAGTGGGACACAATCGTGAAGTGGAGTGAAATTTATTGGATGTGTCAAATTTTAACAAATAAAAAACTGAAAAGTGGGGCGTGTAATATTATTCAGCCCCCTTGTGTTAATACTTTGTAGCGCCACCCTTTACAGCTGTAAGTTGCTCGGGGTTTATATTTGGACCCATCCATCTTCCCATCAATTTTGACCATCTTCCCTGTCCCTGCTGATGAAAAGCAGGCCCAAACCATGATGCTGCCACCACCATGTTTGACAGTGGGGATGGTGTGTTCAGGGTGATGAGCTGTGTTGCTTTTACACCAAACATATCATTTTGCATTGTGGCCAAACAGTTTGATTTTGGTTTCATCTGACCAGAGCACCTTCTTCCACATGTTTGATGTGTCTCCCAGGTGGCTTGTGGCAAACGTTAAACGAGACTTTTTATGGATATCTTTGAGAAATGGCTTCCTTCTTGCCACTCTTCCATAAAGGCCAGATTAGTGCAGTATATGACTGATTGTTGTCATATGGACAGACTCTCCCACCTCAGCTGTAGATCTCTGCAGTTCATCCAGAGTGATCATGGGCCTCTTGGCTGCATCTCTGATCAGTCTTCTCCTTGTTCCAGATGAAGGTTTAGAGGGACGGCCGGGTCTTGGTAGATTTGCAGTGGTCTGATACTCCTTCCATTTCAATATGATTGCTTGCAGTGCTCCTTGGGATGTTTAAAGCTTGGGAAATCTTTTTGTATCCAAATCCAGCTTTAAACTTCTCCACAACAGTATCTTGGACCTGCCTGGTGTGTTCCTTGGTCTTCATGATGCTCTCTGCGCTTTGAACAGAACCCTGAGACTATCACAGAGCAGGTGCATTTATACGGAGACTTGATTACACACAGGTGGATTCTATTTATCATCATCAGTCATTTGGGACAACATTGGATCATTCAGAGATCCTCACTGAACTTCTGGAGAGAGTTTGCTGCACTGAAAGTAAAGGGGCTGAATAATATTACACGCCACACTTTTCAGTTTTTTATTTGTTAAAAAAGTTTGACACATCCAATAAATTTCATTCCACAAAAAATTAGAATTTTATATCTTTATGTTTGAAGCCTGAAATGTGGCAAGAGGTTGAAAAGTTCAGGGGGGCCGAATACTTTCTCAAGGCATTGTAGCAAAGAAACATGAGGAGATCTAAATGATCCAGAAACAGCTCCAGGTTTCTGTTTCTGAGGCCCTCAGTAAAACCCAGACAGTCTGTTGGGATTTGGCTTCCAGCTGGTTTGTACTTCCATCCTGTTAAGGTGGGATTTTGCTATTCTTCCTGGTTGCTGTGGGGTGCTGCAGTTCATTTAAAGGCCCAGCCAAAGGCTTCTGCTTCACTCGACCTGTTTCCATTCCCCCTGCAAACTGACATGATGGAAAATCAACCCACTGATGTGATCGCTCTCTTTCTGTCTGAGGTAAATTTATGATTTCTCCCCCCCACCCCCAAGCTCCATATCTGTCCTCCTGTGACTCGGTTCTTCTTTGGCCGGCGGGAGCCCTTTCACAAGCTGCTGATCCAAGGAGACTCGGCAGGCCGCCTGTCGCTGTGGAGCGTCCCAGACTCATCGCCTCCACAACCAACTGCGAGTCCACCAGGTAATGAAAGGTTTGATGCTCTGCTTCAACTTTATCCTGCAGGTTTCTTCCTATCATCACAAACCAACTCAATCTCTAGATAGATTTCTTGCACTAACTTCTAACTTCTGCTAATTTGGTTCAGATCTTTTTTGTCGGACTAAGGCTGTCTATATTTTGGCATTTATAAATCTGAATGAAATACAGGTCCTTCTCAAAATATTAACATATTGTGATAAAGTTCATTATTTTCCATAATGTAATGATGAAAATTTAACATTCATATATTTTAGATTCATTGCACACTAACTGAAATATTTCAGGTCTTTTATTGTCTTAATACGGATTATTTTGGCATACAGCTCATGAAAACCCAAAATTCCTATCTCACAAAATTAGCATATTTCATCCGACCAATAAAAGAAAAGTGTTTTTAATACAAAAAACGTCAACCTTCAAATAATCATGTACAGTTATGCACTCAATACTTGGTCAGGAATCCTTTTGCAGAAATGACTGCTTCAATGCGGCGTGGCATGGAGGCAATCAGCCTGTGGCACTGCTGAGGTCTTATGGAGGCCCAGGATGCTTCGATAGCGGCCTTTAGCTCATCCAGAGTGTTGGGTCTTGAGTCTCTCAACGTTCTCTTCACAATATCCCACAGATTCTCTATGGGGTTCAGGTCAGGAGAGTTGGCAGGCCAATTGAGCACAGTGATACCATGGTCAGTAAACCATTTACCAGTGGTTTTGGCACTGTGAGCAGGTACCAGGTCGTGCTGAAAAATGAAATCTTCATCTCCATAAATCTTTTCAGCAGATGGAAGCATGAAGTGCTCCAAAATCTCCTGATAGCTAGCTGCATTGACCCTGCCCTTGATAAAACACAATGGACCAACACCAGCAGCTGACACGGTACCCCAGACCATCACTGACTGTGGGTACTTGACACTGGACTTCTGGCATTTTGGCATTTCCTTCTCCCCAGTCTTCCTCCAGACTCTGGCACCTTGATTTCCGAATGACATGCAGAATTTGCTTTCATCCAAAAAAAGTACTTTGGACCACTGAGCAACAGTCCAGTGCTGCTTCTCTGTAGCCCAGGTCAGGCGCTTCTGCCGCTGTTTCTGGTTCAAAAGTGGCTTGACCTGGGGAATGCGGCACCTGTAGCCCATTTCCTGCACACGCCTGTGCACGGTGGCTCTGGATGTTTCTACTCCAGACTCAGTCCACTGCTTCCGCAGGTCCCCCAAGGTCTGGAATCGGCCCTTCTCCACAATCTTCCTCAGGGTCCGGTCACCTCTTCTCGTTGTGCAGCGTTTTCTGCCACACTTTTTCCTTCCCACAGACTTCCCACTGAGGTGCCTTGATACAGCACTCTGGGAACAGCCTATTTGTTCAGAAATTTCTTTCTGTGTCTTACCCTCTTGCTTGAGGGTGTCAATAGTGGCCTTCTGGACAGCATTCAGGTCGGCAGTCTTACCCATGATTGGTGTTTTGAGTGATGAACCAGGCTGGGAGTTTTAAAGGCCTCAGGAATCTTTTGCAGGTGTTTAGAGTTAACTTGTTGATTCAGATGATTAGGTTCATAGCTCGTTTAGAGACCCTTTTAATGATATGCTAATTTTGTGAGATAGGAATTTTGGGTTTTCATGAGCTGTATGCCAAAATCATCCGTATTAAGACAATAAAAGACCTGAAATATTTCAGTTAGTGTGCAATGAATCTAAAATATATGAATGTTAAATTTTCATCATGACATTATGGAAAATAATGAACTTTATCACAATATGCTAATATTTTGAGAAGGACCTGTATTATTAGTATTATTAATCAGCCAGCTCAAATTTTAAGAACATTACCATAACAAAGAGTTTTGTGTTAAAGCGAAACCCAGAAAAGCTGGTGAGGCGGGGAGCAGTTCAGGGTAAATCCTGATCACATTTCCATCTCACGGTTCTCAGCGTTCAAAGACCTTTTAATGAGATGGCTGAGAAAGTGTCATGAGTTTTATACAGCTGCACAAAACATTGAGTAACATGTTGCAGCCCCTATCCTGCCTGTTGCTGCACACTGTCAGTCAGCTGCCTGAAAGAAAGAAAAACTATTAGGAAATATTTCTCGCCATGATCAGACAGTCATGGTATGGAGACAGGAAGTGGCACCCATTATTCCTCTAAAGATAATGTTCTTTTTAGAGCTACGAGGAACTCTCCTGCAAATCAGCTGACTGCAGGGTGGCTACGTGAGCAGATACCTTGACCAATTATCCAGCTAATATCAGCTTGATAGACTCCCAGCAAGATGCAAAAAGAGATCAAACTCTGTGGCGAAACCCTCTAAAACACTAATTGTTTTCAGCTTAAGCTTGTGTATTAAAATAATGACCTGTATTAAATGACTTCATCATAGCTGTAATAATCAATATTGTATAATCAGTCTTAAATAAAATTTAATTTAGTTAGGTTATCATTATTTTTGTTATCAGTAGCCTGATACTTTTGACATTAACATAGTATAAAAACCTCAAACAGTTCATACCTAACTGGTGCATGCCTTTATTTTCAGGACGTTAGGTCTTTGTAATGTTCTTATATAAAATGCTGCTTCCAGAGTCCTAAACAACATCAGGGACAAGCATCATTTAACAGGCTGCTGATGGTCCGTAGGGCACTGAGTCGTCCTGGTTTAAACACACGACAGAGTTGCTGGTCAGGTAGAGGCCTCAGGTGATTGGAGGCCCGCTAACTCCCAGAACCAGAACCAAACAAGATGATGGCTCCTCAGCTATGGAACAAACTTCCTGAAAACCTGAGATGTGCAGAACCTGTTGGGTCCTTTAACTCAGGACTGAAAACCCAAACAGTTTACAGCATCTGAGCCGTAAAGGCCAGAGATTATCACTCCATTTCTGTCCTAGCTGTTTTATTTGGTTTTAATTAGCATTGCATATACATTAGCCTAATTAAACAATATAATAAATAAAGATATAATAGAAATAAACATATTAATAAATAGAAATGATTATAAATGATGATATGTTTCTTTATGCTTAAATTAAACTTTTTGTCTTCAATGTGATGTTTTTTTAAGGTTTGTTCATTTATTTCCATATAAACTACTTTAAATGACCTGTTATATGAAAGAGGCATCACTGAACTTGCCTTGGCTTGGTGTTTTTCCTCAGTTTGTAAAATCTCTTCTCCTAAGTGCCATCTGGTGGACAGACGAGGTCACTACTATTAATAATGTAGAACACAAGACCTAAAAGACAGAAAACTATTTAACTATAAAACTGATGTTGAGAAGCTATTGCTAATTGGGTTTTCTCTGTAAACGGCTCATTAAACAGTTTTTAAATGGAGTTTATTCACATCTAAACTGTGGATTTTTTACTGTAATGTTTCATCTTACCAAGCTTCATGATGATTGGTTAAAATTTGGTCTGTGTGTGCAGAGCTGCAGGTATCGTCCACCATCAGCCTGCAGGACGCATTTGATAAGCTGACACCCGTCTCTTCAGGGATCATTGATCAGCTGAGCGTCCTGCCCAACAAAGAGCAACCCATCAAGGTTCACCAAACACTCGTGACACACAGTTAAAAACAAAATGACTTGTAATGTTTTTGTTTTGTTTCTGAGCTGCTGAGTCAGTTCATCTTTGAATTTCACCTATCTTCAGGTCACAGCCAGCGTTTACATCCCATCTCAGGGCCGGTTAGTCTGCGGTAGAGAAGACGGCAGCATCGTCCTCGTTCCCGCCACCCAGACGGCCATCGTCCAGCTGCTGCAGGGGGAGCACATGCTCAGGAGAGGTGAGGAGGTGACGGAGGGGGATGACTAGATTTGTTCTTCTGAAATGTATTATTTTTCTGAGGATTTTAATATTACAGAACATACAATGAAACATGTTTCTGTGTCACTATGATAAAGACGTGCACCGTTTTCCCCAAACTATTCGGTTTAAACGTGGTTGAATTTACGATGCCAGTAATTATCCTGAACCATCACTGAATAGATGCTCCGTTGCTCCAGTCATAGTAACTTTAATCCCTTGGAATCCACCAGGATGTGAACACGTGGTTTGATTGCTTTGACTTTAGTGCCACAGCAGAGACTAAGCATTCCACACCAAAGCAATGCAAGAACTATAGATCATTTTCATTTCATGTAATGTTTATCATCATTAAACATAAAACCAAAGTAACCAAAAAGGTGTCGGTTGAATGGCTGAATTCCCTCATCAGCATTCAGTCATTCAGCCCTGCTGAGGCCTGGTAATGAGACACTCATTAGGTTCAGGTGTGCAGGAGCAGAGATGCATCTATGCATTGCAGGATGGCAACTCTTGAGGACTGGACTGGGTCACCCCTGGTGTAGATTCTCTGTCATGTAGGCCGTGGTGTTTCTGAGTGACCAGGAGTTTTTCCTTTCAGTTAACTTGACTTTAATGTCATTTGAACTCAGTAGGTGCTAAATTTAATGACATTATAAGTGTCAAACAGTCGCTAACACCTAGGATGACACGTTTTAAACACTGTATAGTTTTACAATCAGATGTACCATCATATAAAGGTTTATTTGACATGTTCATTAGACTCCACCAAACTTTTCAAAGGTCACTAATTTAGACCCTTCTGGCTTTCCATATGGCCACTGCTCACTTTGTGCACCCATGTGATGGCTCTGTAAGCTCATTTTTCTTATGTTTACAGCCATTCTTGCTTTGCTTTGGTGTGGAGAGCTTTGGAAACTGTTTATTGGCTTTTTTTCTGTTGTTGCAAATAACAGAAACCAATGAGAACAGATGTGAGTGTAGCAGTATACATGCATTGCTGACACTGGGAGGGTCAGCACATGATGTGAAAAAGCTGCTCAGTCAGCTCAGACGGACTGTGAAACAGAGCATTTCGTTCTATTTTTAAATAGGGCACCTTTTGTTTTTTCCAAACAAACATCTGAACACAAAGACTCGTACACAGGTAGATTTCACATTTTTTTTTATTGTTTCTTGCCTCAGCGTTGATCTGATGTTTGTCTCCATCCATCTGTCCTGCAGGCTGGCCCCCCCACCGAACCCTGCGGGGCCACCGGAACAAGGTGACCTGTGTCCTCTATCCGTACCAGGTGTCTCCCCGTTACGACCAGCGCTCCCTGGTGTCGGGAGGAGTGGACTTCTCCGTCATTGTCTGGGACATTTTCACCGGAGAGATGAAGCACATCTTCTGCGTGCACGGAGGGGAGATCTCTCAGCTGATCGTCCCACCGGAAAACTGCAGCGTAAGACCTGAGATGTGTTAATGTTTCTACTGCCCGCAGGGTCAAGTCTCTGAGTCTTCGTTGAAGGTGCTGGTGGTCACATAGACCAAACTTACACATCCAACTTGTTTATTTTATCCAGTTCTGGAAGAAGAAAATCTTCCTGTAATAAATTAAACACAAGAAGCAAAAAATGTTTGTCAAAAAACACATTTCCTTCAACCCTTTGGAATGAGATGGCTGAAAATGTGTCATGAGTTTTCTACAGCTGCATGGAGCATAGAGTAACATGTTCTAGCCCCTACCCCGCCTGTTGCTGCACACTGTCAGTCAGCTGTCTGAAAGAAAGAAAGAAAAACTCAGCTATTTGGAAATATTTCTTGCTGCAGAGATCAGACAGTCACGGTGTGGAGACAGGAACCCGTCATTCCTTTAAAGATAATGTTATTTTAAGAGCTACAAGGAGCTCTAACTTTGTGTATTAAAATGTATTAGATGACTTCATCATAGCTGTAATAATCAATATTGTATAATCAGTCTTAAATAAAATTTAATTTAGTTAGGTTATCATTATTTTTGTTATCAGTAGCCTGATACTTTTGACATTAACATAGTATAAAAACCTCAAACAGTTCATACCTAACTGGTGCATGCCTTTATTTTCAGGACGTTAGGTCTTTGTAATGTTCTTATATAAAATGCTGCTTCCAGAGTCCTAAACAACATCAGGGACAAGCATCATTTAACAGGCTGCTGATGGTCCGTAGGGCACTGAGTCGTCCTGGTTTAAACACACGACAGAGTTGCTGGTCAGGTAGAGGCCTCAGGTGATTGGAGGCCCGCTGACTCCCAGAACCAGAACCAAACAAGATGATGGCTCCTCAGCTATGGAACAAACTTCCTGAAAACCTGAGATGTGCAGAACCTGTTGGGTCCTTTAACTCAGGACTGAAAACCCAAACAGTTTACAGCATCTGAGCCGTAAAGGCCAGAGATTATCACTCCATTTCTGTCCTAGCTGTTTTATTTGGTTTTAATTAGCATTGCATATACATTAGCCTAATGAAACAATATAATAAATAAAGATATAATAGAAATAAACATATTAATAAATAGAAATTATATACATGATAATTGGTTTCTTTATTTGGAACAAAATAATTGCTGTGAACCACGACCAAACACCTCCAGTTTGGTCTCTCATTGTTCTAGAAATATTGATGTTCATTCACAGGGAACTTGGTCATCCTGCTCCTGTCATCAACCTCAACATGTATTCAGGATCAGTGGGAGCAGTTTGAGCTCAGATCTCTGCTGCTTCCTCTCTGCAGACCCGGGTGCAGCACTGCGTTTGTTCTGTGGCAAGCGACCACTCCGTCGGCCTGCTCAGTCTCCGGGAGAGGAAGTGCATCATGCTGGCGTCCCGACACCTGTTCCCCATCCAGGTCATCAAGTGGCGCCCAGCTGACGACTACCTGGTGGTTGGATGCTCCGACGGCTCCGTCTACGTCTGGCAGATGGATACAGGTGAGATCAGATCATTTCTTGTCCGTCCCGCCCCGGGAGTTGGATCAGATTCTTCTTCATGTGCTGATTAAGCCAGTTTGTTTGAGAGGTTTTCTTAACAAACAGATTCAGTCAAATTTGAGGCAGCAGCCGGTTTTTCTTTTAGATACGTTAAAGGTTAAGAATGCTTCTGAATGTTCAGAATCAAACTTTCCACAGACACATAAAGTTACACTTAACTGTGTCTCAGGAAACGTATTGTTCATCAGAAACGTCTATAGCAAATATGATCATATTCCACTTCCTGGATTATTGCTGTATTCTGTTAGAATCTTACTTTATTATAAATAATCTGTTGTTAAAGGGTGAAATTCAGATTTCTTGCTCTGCTGTTTCCATTATAGTAAAAAAAAATCTGTTCTATTCATATTATTTTGCTGATAATTCACCAGTCGGCATTAATTAAACAGCTTATTAACTGGATCCTGTCATCGTTTTAACTGACAGGAATAACTTTTTTATGTTAATGTTTTTGCCTGTAGGCTCTGTCTCAGTTTTCCACATCAAAGCCACTGAGCCATATTATTTTTTGCCCCCATCATCACACCTCCACCACTGTGCCAAACGGCTGGTACGAGATGTTTTATTAAGTGTATATAAAATCCATCAGAGCTGATTAATCCCATGTCTGTAAATGCACCAGCCAGCAGCATATTTTCTGTTCTGAGTTTAGTAAAAAATCACATTTTATTAGAAGCTCCTATTTGATTCTGTTATCTTTCAACGAACCGGAATTTACACAGCTATCTTCCGAGTTGACAGGAACCAGCAGGTCCAAACCCAAAGGGAGCCACCTACTAGATTAAAACTGTAATCGTTGCTTCTCTGCAGTTTTGCAGCAAAATTTCCTTTTCAGGTTGAAGCTTTTTAGGAAAGTAATTAACACGAAAGTTTGAAATAATGTTTCTTTATGATCTTGAGCTTCTCTTGTTGAAAACTTTCATCACGCTTTATTTTTATTTTTAAAGGGTTTTCTTGTGTGAAAGCAAACAGTTTATCTCTGATCTTTTGAAATTAGCTGTCATGAACTGATTAGTAATTTATCTCAACATGTTTATTAGATGTTTAACTATTTAATCAAACCAGCTTTTAGATCTGGGATCAGTGTCAAGTGGAGCTAAATTTGTAGCACCATGTGATACTTTGAGTTTGATTATTGTGTTTAGGTGTTTTTCTAATATATTATGAATCATCCCCCTCAATATAGTTAACGCTTCTCACTGGAAGAAACATGTTAAATTCAGATGTGGGGTCTAAGTCCAGGGTGGAGCATCAGCACTGCTGCCGAGCTCTTAGGAGACTATTAACAGGCTGCAGAAACAGGTTTATACATGTAGGCCTGGCTGCACTGAGGTAACATCTGCCTGATGAGCTCTGTGTGCTGCTGCACTGCTGGAGGAGTGCAGGTTAGCTAAGTGTGAAATTAAAGGAGGTGCGGAAGTGCTCAGGCGTTGAGACAGGTAACAGGGCCGCAGTTGATTGGTCTTTCATCACATACTCACACAAACACTCACTGGCTCGATACCTGACTGACTGCAGATCCCGAATACTCTGTCTGCTGTAATGATGTCTCCATAAACATCTCTCTGCATGCACCGGAGAGCTGAGGAGGGAAAATACAATCTGTGACCCGAATTACATCCAGGCCTGTTGAGCTGTTTAAAGATCCGATCCGTTTGTTTTCACTCATTTCCAGTCTCTAGCTTTTGTAAAGCTTTGACCTGCTAATACCGATTTTAGTTGATTTAGATTTTTCTTCATGAGCTTTAACATTAAAATATATAAGCACATTGAAAATATTTTCTTCTAGTCGTCCTGCCGTGAGCGATCATTAATTATTTATTTTTGGAGCAGAGGTGAAATCACTATTTTTACAAACAAAGCCAGAATGGTAACAGAGCTGACATTTTAATCTGTCCTCAGCATCTTTTATTGCTAATTGACGTGGTTAACATGCTAAATGATCACCTCTGAGATTTCCAAAGGCTACCAACATTTCCAAATCCATCATGGTCCACAACACACAGAGGCTGAAAGCTTAGAAAGATCAAACTGGGTGCATTTGCTGTTCTCTGTTCAGCCTTATTGTTGTCTGCTGAAGTCTTGCTCTCTCTCACTCTCTCGCAGCCTGAATGAACCACAGACATGTCTCGAGATGCTGTAGAAATGTTTCTTTGGAAAACACAGAGGAGTGCTGTTGTCACAGTGACCTGGTAGTGCTTAGTATGGTGCATTCACTGACTGAAAAACACTTTGGAGTTTCCAACAGATCAGGCACCAGTAAGGCCCTGCAGATTCTGGTCAACTAATGTCCCGGTGCTACTGTGCGAAAGTCTTAAGTCTCATTCATTTTCTTATTTGTTTTTAAGCAGCTAAACCGTCCTATACGTTTTTCAGAGTTTATTTACCTCCCTGTATTTGTGGTTTCAGGAGCTCTGGATCGCTGTGTGATGGGAATCACGGCTGTGGAGATCCTGAACGCCTGCGATGAGCTCGCTCCTGCCACTGTCGACGCTGTGAGTCACTCTGCAGTGAACCTAAAGCAAGCCATGACCCGCCGCAGCCTGGCTGCGCTCAAGAACATGGCCCAGCACAAACTGCAGACCCTGGCCACCAACCTGCTGGCTGCAGACAACGCTGACAAGGTAACAACACCCGATGGTGGTCACCAAACCAGAACTCTTATTAATTAATTTAGGACCTGGGAAGGGTTTTTGAGGTTCTGATTTCTCTGTGTGAACCACTGAGAATAGACACACACTTGCTGAGTCACTCAGTAAAACACACACAGAGTGGGCATCCTGATCAGATATGTGTTGAAGTCTGAGACCAATTAAAAAGCTTCGGCAGACAAAGGAAAGGTCAGTGGAGGAGCCTCTCTGTGAGGCTGAGTCCTGGTTCCTCCCAGAGAAAAGCCTCCCTGAATGTCAGCATGAAGAAATAAATATGAGACCAGGTCCACCAGAACCAACTCGTCTCATTAGGACTGATGTCTGATTTATTACTGACATCAAGCTTTTACACAGAGACCAGTGTGAGGTCCATCTGATGCTACATTTCAGATCACTGAGTATAAGCTCTTCCTTCATCTCTTACTGTTATTAAATAAAATCAGATGTGAACAAAAAGCTGCTAATGACTAAACTTTTTCTGTAGAGAAAGACACGGGAAGTGTTTTTCCTCCTAAATAACTCATCAGGAGCAGGCAGTAAATTTCCATAAACCGATGTTTTTATGACCTGTTTACTTCAGTTTTAGGTTGACATTTTAGAAAGTTCAGACATTTCTTCCATGGAGCTGGAGGTCACGCTCTGATCCTGTGCTGAGGCGAGGCAGATAATAAGCCCATATGGAACAGATCAACAGGCACATCAGAGTATAAAAGCTGTAGCTGTAGATCTCAGGACCATAGTTGAGGGTTGGAGCCTCGATGGAACAGTAAGCTCAGAGCTTCACGTTTCAGTTCAGCTTCTTCTTTACCTCCACAAAAAGGAGTAACAGTTTCCTGTTCAGATGAAGCCCTGATCTGTCTGTCCTTCATGCAGTCTGTCAGAAACAAGACACCAGGTTCCTTGACTCCATTTGAGGCAGAGAATCACAGTCTTCTATATTTCCTTTTCTGGACTTCATCACAATATTTGAGATGTTCTGGTTCTGCTTCAGCAGGGTTTCACAGCTTTGAGACCAGTTTTTCTAAGCCAGATAAAGAAACTGCAGACAGTGTTTAGACGATACAGATCAGGGCGTTTTTCACTCGTCTCTTCAGGGTTTTCAGCTGTTTTTAGCTCAGCCTCTCTGAGGATCAGAAGTTCTTCCGTCAAACTCGGATGATCTGATCCGTCCTGGCAGAGAACTCCACCCACACGGGGGATCCCAGAGCGGAAAACAAACGATGTGAATTATTTAGTGTTTGAAGAGCGTTTATTTCAGCTGTTGCTGCTGTTTGACTTTTACTGGTTCCCCCAGGAAGATGCAGTTTTTCTCCTCTGCTTCACCTGCCATTATCACAGCTCTATTCCCCTAAAACACACAAACACCTACAATCCTTTCTCCTCTGTCCTCCTCCATTAGACGCTCATAACTGTTTTCCTCATTTTGCCCTGCCTGCTCCGGCATCATTTCTTCCTCATATTAACTCAAAACCACCCATAATCCTCTGTGTCTGTGTGTTTCTTCCCCCGCAGTGAGTAATGAAGGATAATGACCGTAAAATGTCAGGCTATAAACTCAAAACTATTTCTGCCTGCTGAGGTTTGATTTCTGCTCCCATCACGGTGCGTTTGAGGAGCTTTAACTGTGACTTTCAGTGTGTCCTCTGCTGTTTTCTACTTAACGAGTTTGTGTCACGAGGCAAAAAATGAAGTAAGAGGCAGATTGATAGAGTCCGGAGACTACTGGCCCCCTGCCACAAGAAATATGTTATTGCTTATTCCATATTTAACACTTATCATATATTCAGGGTTTCTACACACTCTTAAAAAGTCTGGAAATTTCTGGAATTAAATTGTATCATTTTTCAGGGTTCTCCATAATGTTCTTCATTTTATGAAGAATCCTTCTTTCCACAATGATCTCCAGAGGTTCCAGAGGAGTCCCCAGAACAGAACCAGCCTTCTTTATCAGCTTGTTGAGCTTTTTTAAGTCCCTGGTTCTGATGCTGCTTCCCCAGCAGATGATGGAGAAGAGATCCCACTTTCCACAACAGACTTATAGAAGATATGCAGCATCTTGCTGCAAACACCAAAGAACCTAAGCTTCCTCAAGAAGTACAGTCTGCTCTGTCCCTTCTTGTAGATGGCTTCACAGTTGCATCTCCACTCTAGTCTGTTGTCCAGGTGAACACCGAGGTATTTATACTCCTCCACCACCTCCACTTCTTCTCCCATGATAGAAATAGTGTTTGACTTATTCTTGTTTCTCTTAAAATCTACAATCATCTCCTTTGTTTTATTCACGTTCAAAATGAGATGATTGTTTCCACACCATGCCACAAAGCGGTCCACCACCTTCCTGTACTCAGCTTCTTCTCCATCTCTGATCCACCCCACGACTGCAGAATCATCCGAGTATTTCTGCAGATGACAGGAGTCTGTCTTGTACTGGAAGTCTGAGGTGTACAGAGTGAAAAGGAATGGTGAGAGTACCGTCCCCTGTGGTGCTCCTGTGCTGCTGACTACCTGGTTAGACTCACAACCCTTCAGTCTCACAAACTGTGGTCTGTTTGTCAGGTAGTCTTTGATCCAGGAGATTGTTGAGGCCTCCACCTGAGTCTTCTGGAGTTTCTGACAAAGCAAATCAGGTTGGATTGTATTAAATGTTCTGGAGAAATCAAAGAACATGATCCTCACAGAGCTACTGGCTTTGTCCAGATGACAGTGGGTTTGTTGAAGCAGGTGTATGATGGCATCTTCAACTCCAACTCCACAGCGATAAGTAAACTGAAGGGGGTCCTGATGGTTTACTGTTTGCAAACAGGAGTCACTCTAAGATCTTCATGATGTGAGATGTTAGGGCAACAGGTCTATAGTCATTGAGGACTGATGGGTGAGTTTTCTTTGGTACCGGAACCTTCTTCTGGGCCAGGCTAAGGTTGAAGAGGTGCTGCAGAATCCCACAGAGCTGCTCTGCACAGACCTTCAGGACTCTAGGGCTGAGAGCATCTTGTTCCGGTTCACTCGCTCCAGTTACCTTCATTACAGTAAGATCACTTAGTTGAACATAAACATGTGTGGTATCCCCGGAAATGTTACAATCTTTGGTAAAAGCTTTTATAAACAATTCAAACCATAAATAGTTCAATCCCAAAGTAAACAAACTCCACGGCTTCTACACACAACCAGCATGCCTGCTGAAAGCAGCGATCTTACAGATTCCAAAAATATAAGTTTGGTCAAAATCCATGCAGGATTTACCCAACCAGCAGCAAAGGAAGACCAGAATTCCCACTCGCATTTGAAGAACATCATTTCTGACATAGTGATTATTTAAACAGAGATAGTTATTTCTGAGAAAAACTATCTTAGATTTGGACGATTTATTTAAATCTTCATGAAAACCCCTTTGGGCTTAAGAGGTTCATATTTCGACATAGTCATCTTTCTTCATCTATTATGTGAAGTGCACCAGTCCCTCCTGCAGCAAAACGTCCCATACAATACATTTAGGATGTATCTGTAATGACAGTTTAGGGAAACTGATAATATTGTTAATCATGATGAATTTGTACACAATAATCATGATATAATATGTTCATGTCCTTACATCTCTTGAAGTGGAGTGTTTGAAGTGTTGCCTTTAAATAAATATCCAGGTGTGTCTTCAGTTTACTCAGATTCTGCAAATTAACCTATCAGACGTTTACAAAGCTATGACATCATCATCTGGGCATTCCCAAATTGTTTAAAAGAGCAGTTACCTTAGTGTGTGTAAACGTCTGATGTTAAAGAAAGTAATAAAATAATGATCTCTTATTATTCTGGTAATTAGCAAATAGAAATAATTAATCCTAAATGACCTGAAACAGTTGGAAGAGTTAGTCCAGGGAGGTTTATCAGAAATCTGAATATTTTTACCTTTTACTCTTATTTTTATTAAATAAATAATCTTTCATCACTTTCGTGCTTTTGTGCGTCTTGAGAATCATTGAAATGTCTGCATTATATTAATGGGGAATTTTATGCTTTGAAATGTGGTCCAGAAATGGAACAAGAACCGGGCTTATCTCGCCCTGGAAAAATACTGAAGACATGAAGGAACCCAGCTGGTTCTGGTTCTGGTTCTGGTTCTCTGATGAACATATTAGACTGATTTAATGTTACCTACTGTTGGAATGGTGCCTGAAAAAAGGAGGCTGCAGCCCCACAGCCAGCTGATCAAAGGGAGTTTTATTTCTTTCAAGTTTAAACAAGAGTGGAAACGGGCCAGACAGCAGGAGCTTGTTTTTGTGGAGTCTCCGCTGAGCATGCTCCTGATCGCTCGGTGTGTGTGTGTGTGTGTGTGTGTGTGTGTGTGTGTGTGTGTGTGTGTGTGTGCATGCCGTTTGCCTGAAGGGCCCTGCAGGACGATGACCTTTAGATCTTCTTCCCGCAAGCTAGAATAAGTCAGCTTCTTCTTAAAGTCTGAGAGCACAAGTCCAGCTACTTCCACTTTTTAAATTTGTTTTAAACTCAGTTGAGAAGTTTTGTTCCAAATAAAACTAATTTTAAAAAGTGAATTCAGCTGTTTGTGTGGAACATGTTATCAATGTTTTTCTTTCCAAAGTTGGACTTCTTTAGGAGAAAGACTTATTTCTGAAACAGACGTGACCTCCAACCTGTATCGTAAATGTACTGCAATCCTGCAGATCAAACTTATATTTTATCAAAGTTTTTTCAGATTTCATCGCTGTAATTTGCCTTAGTGCCATTGTTGGTCTGGAAGTTGTTCATTTTTTAAAATTTATTTCATATTTCAGAACTTTTTTAACTTTCAGATTATTTCAGAAACAGCAGTGGTTTAAATGTTTCTGTGGTCTGACCCTCCAGAAAACCTGCAGGATGCTTTTACCTTTCTGTGCATGGAGGTGAAATGTGGTGTTTTGCCTTTAGATGGCACTGTTTCTCCACCAGAGTTCATCTCTGACAATAAGACTGAGGCACAAATATGTTGTTTGTAAAAGCAGGACAATATTCCTAATGTGAGTGAATCTGAAAGGTCATCCATGTGTTTTTGTTACACGTAGACTTCAATTTGCTGTGATCATGGGAAAGGTTTTTACTGTGATTTATCAGGACAATCCAAGAAATACTGCAGCAGAAACCAAACATACCTGTGAGTTTACCAGCTTGCAGAGCTGTTTAAAATAACTAACTGCTAATTTTTCACCTTGATTTACACCCAACCAACCAACCAATATAACATCCAGGATGTTACTCTGGGAGATCCTGAAGCTGTGCTGTCTCATTATCACTTCCAGGTCAATGTATTACTGAGTGACCAAAGCAGTGCATCAAACTAAAGGGTCACGTCAGCAACCAAAGTTCAAATATTCATTGTTTTGTCAGAATATTTTGCAGATCCTTCAGTTGGTAAATGCAGATGTTGTTGTTGTTTTGCGCCTTAAAAGTCGACATGCAGAAAATGTATGTGCTCATCTGAAAAATGAGTCCTGACTGTACCAGAGTTGAATAGAAAACATCTCTCTCAACACATATCAGGTGATACATTTATTCTTCTGTATATATTGTCTCAAATAAGTTTTAGGTTTTGTCTCCTGTTTTCTTTCCTAAAATATTCAGCCTCTCATGTGAGTTCACTCATTTATTGAGAAAAAAGCTAAATGATAACAACGAAATTAACTTTAATAATATTAAAATTATAATAAGGTGTCTTATTTATCTAGAGAAAGAGGGAGATACTCTTTCTCCAGAGTTCTGGAGTTTCTCTTCAGCTCAATCCCCAGGTTTACTAGGGGATATAGGTCTGTGGATCGAGATGGTTCTAGAAGAAGGTTGACTTTGTTTCTGCTGAACCATTTTGTGTTGATGTGTCCAGATGTTTTAGATCATTATCTTGCTGAAGGACTGAACCTACGTTCTGATCTCTGCCAGAAGCCACCAGATTTCTGTTTGAAACCACCAGGTGTTTCACAGAGCTCATGATGACCAACAGAGAACCCAGATCCCTGAGCATCACAGATCCTGCACTGTACCTAACAGTCGAACATGAGGCGCCTTTTCACGTGTTCAACCAGCAGACCCACCTGGAGTGTTTGTTGCTGGAAACTCAGTCTTATCTGACCAAAGCTGACAGCTCCAGATAAAGTCCCAGTCGAATGAGGCAAACTCCACATGATGATGTTAGTGGTGGTAGGACAGAGAAAGCTTTTTCCTGACACCTCTCCCAAACGACCTGTTGGTATTTAGATAAGGTCTGGAGCCCACTTTATGCTGCAGTTCTCCAACAGTGAGCTTTGAGGATTAATATGATCCTGTCTCTCTGTGGGTTGAGCTATGGACAGCCTTGCCTGTCGTAGGTCCAGGTTTTTTAAACCCCTTATTATTGCTCGGCCTGCAGATATGGACACAATTAGGTCAGGAGGTTTCCTGACTTATGAAGATTGGCACACATCTGCCTCACTTGTCTTTCCCATTTTGCACAGTGGTTAAGAGACATAGGCTTCTGTGTCATATCATATTTGGACCACAAGGAACCAGGAAGTAATAGATTACTAATTAAAACCTCCTTTAAACTTTGAAATAAATAAATCCTAAAAGTTTATCTTCTTCCCTTCTCCTTTAGGGTAATTTGCCCAAATACTCCCACAATGCACTGGTGGTCCAGGCAATGAAGACCAACCTGACTGACCCCGACATGCACGTGCTCTTCTTTGACGTGGAGGCGCTAATCATCCAGCTTCTGACAGAGGAAGCCCAGAGGCCGAACCCGACCCTGGTGTCTCCTGAGACCCTGCAGAAGAGCCAGGCGGGGGCTGACAAAGGGGGCTCTTTCCTGGCCAATAAAATCTTCAAACAGGTCCAAAGACATCCTGTTGGTGTTTAAAACAAAGTTCCTAATGTCCACCTGTTAACAAACCTCTGTTTAAACCAGGTGAAAGAGACCATGAAGGAGACAATCAAGGAGCACCTGCTGGATGAAGACGAGGAGGAGGAGGAGGAAATGAGGAGACGCGAGGAGAAGTCCAAGTCTCTGAGTCTTCTGGAGTACAACCTGACCATGGACACGGCTAAGCTTTTCATGTCTTGTCTGCACGCCTGGGGCCTCAACGAGCAGCTGGACGGCATCTGCCTGGAGCGACTGGGCATGCTCAGACCGCACTGTCCTATCTCCTTCGGCTTGATCTCCAGAGGAGGCCACATGTCACTCATGCTGCCCACCTTCAAGGTAACCCAACGTCAGCACATTCTGAGGAAAACCTCATACAGACTGACAGAAAACCCCAATCTGGAGTCTCCTCAGGGTTCCTTCACAGTCTAGAAAGGTCTGCAAAAGTATAGAAGTTCATTGTAGTGGTTTTCAGGTCTGCATGGAAGACCTTCACTGCTTAATCATCTAAATGAACCATATGTGAATCTGTTTCTGTCCATCCATCCTTTCCATCCTTTCTTTCTTTCTTTCTTTCATTCTTTCATTCTTTCTTTCATTCTTTCATTCTTTCTTTCTTTCTTTCATTCTTTCTTTCTTTCTTTCATTCTTTCATTCTTTCTTTCTTTCATTCTTTCTTTCATTCTTTCTTTCTTTCATTCTTTCTTTCTTTCATTCATTCTTTCTTTCTTTCTTTCATTCTTTCTTTCATTCTTTCATTCATTCTTTCATTCTTTCTTTCTTTCATTCTTTCATTCTTTCTTTCTTTCTTTCATTCTTTCTTTCATTCTTTCCATCCTTTCTTTCTTTCTTTCTTTCTTTCTTTCTTTCTTTCCATCCTTTCATTCTTTCATTCTTTCTTTCATTCTTTCCATCCTTTCATTCTTTCATTCTTTCTTTCTTTCTTTCTTTCATTCTTTCATTCATTCTTTCTTTCATTCTTTC